>NC_057946.1:33789653-33827153 GCF_018555375.3 Anguilla rostrata | reverse complement strand
TGGGGCCCCCGTGCCCCTCTCGCCCCCCCCGGGAGCAGAGGAGGAGGGCCGTTACACTAATGTGTTTCCCAGCAGGGCCCCTGATGTCCTCTGCAGATGCCGTTCTGCCTGAAGTGAAGACTCTATCTTTCTGCGGGGGGGGGGGGGGGGGGGGGCTTGGGGGGGCTGGTGAGGACAGACAGACGACCCTGCCTCAGGTTCCTTTCTTTTCAGGTATTTTTTTTTCCTGAAAATAATAATTTTGCTGTCGGGATGTCGGCCTTCTGTAAAACCCGGAGAGGGCCAATCAGGGATGGGGTGGAGCTGAGAGACTGATGAGGCCTGTAATGGAGGGGAAGGCGGGGAAAATCTAATAATCGCGAACCCTTGTGATTCCACGGCGGTAACGCGCTCGCGGTAAAGATCGGGCGTCCCCGAGCGAGCGGATTTAATGATGTTTCGAGAGAAACCAATCAAAGTCAGACTGCTCCTGAATGCTAATTTCCTGCGAAGCTCCGTGCCGCCAGCTGGACTGGAACTCTGCGGAATGTGCACGGCGGCGGCGGCGGCGGCGGTGATGAAGACGGACGGAAATTCCCGCCAGGAGCGCCGGGACCTGCCTGAGCGGCGGTGGGGTCTCCTTCACGGTCGTCAGCTTTCGAACGCGGTCTGGTCTGGTCTGGTCTCGTCCCAGGCTGCTGACGCAAGCGCCCGTTTGTGAAAAGCCCTGAAATTTGGAAGGACTGCTGTGCCAGGGTTTGATTGGCAGGAGGCAGAAGGGGCGGAGTCAGGGTCACTGACCTCTCTGGTGTGCCGGATTGGACCCTGGGTGTGGTACATTGGTCATTTGGCAACGAAACCCTCGTCCGAAATGGCTCAGGCCCCATAGAGACCCTCTGTGACCTCATGCCATTTTTTAAAAAACTTTAAAGTGTGAAGTTTTGACTCCCGTGATGTTCACTCTTATGACGTTTTCCCTGTCTGACACAAACAGCGAAGCCCAGCATACCTATAAGATCACATTGCCAGTATTTCTTGACCTAAACGGATTATTATTTATGTGATGTGTCAGGAGTCAAGCCAATAAATAGTAATATTTTAGTGAATTTAATTAACGTGTAATATTTGTAGTGTAAAATATTTGACAGGTTTTCAGTGTTTCATCATAAATATAAACCTAAGGACAGGCCGATACCAAGATTTGTAATTTTCTGCGTTTTTTAAGTTTGATGTACGGTTGGGCACTGGGGCAGGGGTGAGGGGGTTGGTGGGGGGGTTGGTGCACACTCACAGCTGCAGCCGAGGAGAAGGGAGGGTGGGTGGGTGGAAGAGATGAAAGATTGTGTCAGAGAAGGGACCCATTCCAAAAATGACAGCGCATCTCGCTGCCAGATGTGGCAGGCCAAAAACAGCTCGACCCCCTTCCAGAGCCTCTGGACCCCCCCCAGCCCACCTCTCTCTTGCCTCCTCTCTTCCTCCCGTGTCCCTATCGGCTCTGGAGAGATGGAGCGGTGCTCCAGGGTTCCTCTCTCACATATCGTGCTGCCCTTGTATGGCAGTGTGCCTGCCCTCCGCTGTGAGGTCATCATCCAGAGCTGCTGCCTCAGCAGTGTTATGACCATTTCCCCAAAAATTCTGCTTCTATTCAGCTGGACTCTGTGTTGATTTAGCACAAGGAACCCGCTCATCAATCCCCCACCCAACATGCACACACACAGACGCACTCATGCACACACCCACATACACACAGACACACACACACACACAGACACACACGCACACGCACACACACAGACGCGCACACGCACACACACACACGCACACACACACACACATGCACACACACACACACGCACGCACACGCACACACGCACACGCACACACACACAGACACGCACACACGGACACGCACACACACACACACACACACACACACACACACACACGCACACACACACACGCAGACACACACACACACACACGCAGACACACACACACACAGACACATACACGCACACACACGCAGACACACACACACAGTCACACACACGCACACAGTCACTGCACTGCTTTTCTACAGGCAGCAAGGCATTATTGAAGATAATTTAACTGCGAGATCAAAGATCGCTCACTTGGATTGGCGTTTATGTGTTTGTCAATTGACAAACTCTGAAGATAATGCTGAATACTTCTCTTGTCACTATTCGCCAAGCAGAGCCCAGCAACGGCGACACACAATCACAGATAATTCACTGATAATCATCCCTTCTGAAGGTGCATGAATGCATGTAGGTTCTCTTCTCAAATATACACACAGAAAGAACTGGAGATTTCAAGCCGTGCTTGGTGGGGGAAAAGCAAGATTGTATTATCCCAGCATTTCTAACAAGGGAGCCATAGAAGGTTCTTTGAATTATTCTAAATGCAAATTCCTGCTTTTCTCAGAAGGCAGCCTGCTCCATCCTGGCTGGGTGTGCATCCCTATTTCATACCTCCCCAGTATAAGCTCCTCTGTCATTTTTTTCATAATTTCCACTTAGATGATTAGGTTTACAGGATCTTTTTGACACATTTTTTTTTAGGTTTACCTGTGGCTGTAACATTTATTGTGAGAACTATTGTATTCACTGAAGAGCAATACAGACAAAAAAGCATGTTTTAGGAAAATCATAAATGTCAAGTCTATGGTACAGTCATCTGTAACCCATTTGATTGACAGCCCAATGAAGTACAGACCATCTAACAGCGTACTATGCAGGATTTGTTTGAGCCTTGCTGTCGTCCTGTGTTTACAATCAAAGAAGTCTCTTCCTCTGTCTTCAACTCCACACACTCGCCCTTGAGTACCTGAGTCACAGACATGCAAATTCGTCAGAAACTACCGGTAATTTTCACCCATCAGTTACTCAGACTGGACATTATAAGTCTGGTTGAGAGTTGGGACCACGAACCGGACATGTACAAATAATTTGAAAACCGGACATTTTGGTCAAAAACCGGACATCTGGCAACCTGAGCTGGATAGCTAGAGGTAACATTACTTACTGGTCCAACAGAAAACAGGCTAACTCTGCGTTGCTTTCCGTCTCTTTGTTGAACATCGGCTGACGCCACTGAGGAAAAGCGATTTCAAGGTTAACTCTTGTTCTTGAACAAGCCCTGTCAGCTTGTCTTTTTGCTTTGCTGTATCTGGGCCATTACAGTGGCTAGCTAGCTAGCAGCAACCACTCTGATCACAAACCACATGCTCTGTAGCCTCACCCTACCCTCCCTACATAGAAGAGAGTGCCACGCCCAGAAATGTCCCAAACACATTTTGGAATGCAGGTAAAGGTGCACGAATTTTACGAATGTGCCTAAAAACAGAGATTCTAGAAATGCCTTGGCATGGTTATTTTATAATATTTTTGAGGTACAAATCCTACATTATATGCCTTTAAGGGATATAGACTTGCTTTAATGGACAAGCAATTGCACAGAATAGACCAAAGACTCCTTTTAGGCTGTTAGATGAAACTAATCTCCACTTGTAATGCAGTTTGACAAGTCTGAGCTATCATTACATTCACTCACCATTGATAATGGGGGGAAAAAGAACACGTTTAATTGATCATAATTTATTATTTCAGTGAAGACACACCGTGTTCAAAGCAGCCAGCGTTCAACAGGAACAAAAACTAGATTGAGAACGGCTGACAAAAATGACAACATCTGATTTAATCTACCAGAATGAATAAATGGAAGAAATCATCGTTACATTTTTATAATCACCTGACAAGCCCGTCTGTCTGTTCATCTTCACCAATTAGTTTGTCAACTTTTTTCTTTTGTAGGCTGACACAAAATCTATGGTGGTATAACTAGTCTGCACACCTCTATGCTCCAGCTTTGAGCGTTGATGGAAATGACTGAAGCGGGTGTCTCAGTCTGAAAAATGGCCACTCTCCCAGCTTTAAGGACATGGCGGGTGCGTGTTTATTGGCCTGGCTGCGTGCCACGCCCGGGGGGGAAAGATCGGGCGGTACATCACGGTGGTGTTGTTGCAGCTGGCCGCCGCTCTCGATGCGTGTCGACGAGCGCCCCCGCCAAAAGGGATGTTGCACCAAACGTCTGTGCGCGGTGCTTCAAACTAATGCCCTCCCACCCCCCACTCCCCAACCCCCCTCTCCCCAACCCCCTCTCACAAAAGCGTTAAATGTGTGAGGATCTGCACTGCATGATGACATCTAGCCTCGGCTCCTGTCTGTGCAACGTGTGGAAGACGTAAAACAGCAGAACTACAGTTAAAGTGCAAAGAGTCCTCCACCTACTTGAGTTCATCTCTCAAACTTCATCAGGTGCACTGCATTGTGGGTAATAAAATTAGTTTATCTCTGACTGATGCACCTGGCTGTAGGAGATCCTTTGGGCTAGGAATATTGAGGTTCATACCATTCAGAAGAAGCCACAGTCTCAGCAACTCTTCAAGACTTCTGAAAAAAAGAAATGTATTTCTCACGGTAAAATCCTGTGACTACCTTGGTAGTAGCAGTGCCTTTTTAAGAAAACACATAAACACCTTTCTCGGCGAAGCTTAGCTTGTTATCTGTTCACATGCCAAAACATTTGCAATTCTCTGTAATCTCCACGGGCAAGCCACTCACAGTCAGTGGTTGAATATAATATAACGTGTCTTGAGGTGTTTTCCATTGTCAAGCGAAGCTAGCTCTTTTTCTTTTATTAATCTGCTTTTCCAGAGCACTTGATTGACACCAGTTTTGCAGGGCAGAGACGTGCTAAAAGTAATCTTTCCCCCCTGCATCATGCTTGCTCTTCGAAAACAAGGCCCACCTGGGCCACATCATCAGCATATCTGAATCAACCAATAACTTTGCCTCTAAACTCGACCGCATTAATGCAGATGGGAGAGGGTGGAAGTGCGAAATAAACAGTGTTTTTTTTAGAATCTGAAGGATTGTTCGTCTGTAATTGAGATGTGTGCTGTCAAAAACCCACATTTCCAAGTCCCTGTTCCCAGTCGAATGTGCAGAAAAACTCTTGTCTTAGATCAGTACTAGCAGAGAGGAGGGACTGCAGCAGTGGTTCTCAGAGTGGGGGGGACATAGAAACAAGGGGTGTTGGGGGGGGGGTACGGTGACAAAAAAAAGTCTGTTAGAAACCAAAAATAAAATAATATTCAAGTGGGACCCAAAGATGTTGGTGTGTAGAGAGGGGGTGGGTTTGGGGGGTTTTCAGAAAACCAAAGGGGGACCTTACTGTACCAAAATAGTTTGGGAACCACCTGTACCCTTCATTTTCTCCCCAGTTCTGAATGCCCAATCATGCTCACACCGCAGTGCTCGTGTTCTCCCCTGACGCAGGAGGTGTCAGTGAGTCACCGCTGGTCATTGTGCCGCCGTCCGAAAGCCAGACTCAGGAAGTTGTCAGCAGCCCGGCGGGTGAATCTGTGGGCTCCTGCTTGACCAGCGGGGGGCGCTAGTGTGCGAGTGAGAAGCTCAGCCCTGCGGGGCGGCTGGCTGCGGTCGGCGTCGGCGTGGTCCGACTTCGGTACCCGCTTTACTTCACACACTCGAACCGTGAGCCAGATGAGCCGGCCAGCAGGCCCTGTATCTGCCTGTATACCAGCGGAGGATGGCCTATAGACAGGCTCCACCCTCCATTTCTACACATTTCTCTCTTTTTTTTTTTTTTAATTTCAGATTTTTTCCTCCCCTCTGGGGATGTTTTTCCACCCCCAGGGTGAGGTTCAGGCTCCGCCTTTCTCAGTTGTCCCGTTTTCTTGTTTGGCGTCTTTGCAGCAGTGTTTGCGTAAAGATTGAATTAAACTGAATGGCGTATTAGGGCTGAAAGTACTCTGTAGATGTTGATTTATTCTGTGGGGCTCTTCAGGGCTGATTTCCCTGGCACACGCTTGCCCTCTCCCTCTCTGTACTCGAGCCGAGCGACTGGCATCCGGCCTCGGGCGTCTCGTTGCAGTTTTGTCATCCACGGTCCGTTTACTCTCCTCCGAAGATGGGAGAAACCTGCGCGAACAAACTGCTTAATTATCTGGGGTAATGCGCTTCCTCTGCAATGGCCTCTGTCGCAATCCAATCTTTAATGGCTTTCTCAGATCACTGGCTCAGCCTTTGAGCAGCTGAATTACTAAGCGGAATCTGTCGGGGCGCTTTATGATTAGACGCTCGTCGCGCCGGCCCGACGGAACCGTCCCCATCGCTCTCCCTGTTTATTTTTCGGAGATAATGAGTTTTGTCAAATAACCGAAAAAGCTGATAGGCAAACAAACAGAAGCAGCGGAGTGAAATGCTTGCGGTTGGGGGAAGCTTCGCGAACGGCGAATCCCTCTCTGTGTGCTCGCTGCTGATTGGTCCACTTGGGGGCACTCGCCTCAGAGCTTTCTCGTTCAAAAGGTGGAAAATAAATACCTGCTGGCGGTGGCCGTTACTCAGAGAACCGTCCACTGTATTTTGTGAATGGGTTTTTGGGTAATGTAGGCTGACCACTGACTTGCATTCCATACTGTCAAGTGATTTTTACATTGATTTTTGGTTTACTGTTGTATTAATTTCACCTGCATTGATTTTAGGTTGCTGTTGTGTGCAGTTTTTCCACATTGGTTTTGATTTTGATCATTGTCTGACCACCTTCCTAATTTGTGATTGACAGTTGACTTGCCTCTGGACTGTGCGACCAGTGATGCAGGTCCCACAGTGATGCAGCTAATGCACACTCATGCATCAAATGCATACTGATGGAGCTAATCCTTACTGTTGCAGTGGTAATGTATACTGGTGCAGCAGATGCATACTGATGCAGCCAATCCTTACTGTTACAGTGGTAATGCACTGATGGATTACTTCCATTAACCTACAAACGCGAATGTCTGTGACTGAGTGAGTGACTGAGTGAGTGATGAAGTTACACCATTGGTCGGCCGAGTTATGAAGTTACACCATTGGTCGGCCGGATCACGTGTGTTAGGTCCAGCCATATACTAGGTTTTGACCTGGTCTTGTTTCACTCTATAGGCTACACAGTCCTGACTCTTGTACGACTGAAATATATGTTCCATCTCTGGTTTGCCAGTATATTGCCGTTCTCAATTTGACAGTATTTTATGACGGTGGAAGCCTGTTCTCATATTTCCAGCATTTAACGGCACACAGCAGTAATATCCAGACGTCTGGCATGTGGTCTGCAGGACGGCCGCTCTGCGTTTGATGAGGGAAGCTGTGCGTTTGGGCTGCAGAGCGGCCGACTCAAACGCGTGCGGCTCCTTCCTCTCCCGGGCGGCGTCGGGGGGAGGCGCCGCTGTCAGAGCTTCTCACGGAGCTGATAAGTCGCTCTGTCACTTTGGGGGGGATCGTCAGCCTGCCCCACCCCCCCCCCCCCCCCACCGGGTGTCAGGACGAGCTTGTCCCCCGTGCGGCGGCGGCGGAGAGAGAGGGACGATCCGGCGGAGGCCGGGCCCATCCATCCATCCTCGCTCACGGTAGAGGGATGAAGAATTGATGACACTGCCTTTCACGCGCAGAAAAAGGAGGGGGAAAAAAGAACCCACAGCCCTGACGCACGGCGCATTTGCTCCTGGCAAAACGAATTCAAACGCGAGGCCCCGCCTTGACACGGCGGGCTGCGGCGTCGGGACGGGCCGACGGGCCGCCCCGCTGAAGGCATCCATTATTCAGGCTGCAGCTGCCGCGTCGCTTTGTCAGGGGGTCTATTTCAATCCTGGGATGCGACGTCGCATCACCGTGAGGTCACACCCACACCTGAGACAGAGAGAGACAGAGAGAGAGGGAGAGGGAGATGTGGCAGAGGAACTGTGGCAGGGAAAGGGAGGTGGGACATTCAGTCTTTCATATCTGGATGCAGGGAATTCCCGCTGGGCTTTGAGGCGCTCGACTCATGGCCGAGAGGTTCTTGGTTTGAGTCCCAGTTGCCATTGTCGCTATGAGGTTGTGGGTTTGAGTCCCAGTTGCCACTGTGACTGTGAGGTTGTGGGTTTGAGTCCCAGTTGCCTCTGTGACTGTGAGGTTGTGGGTTTCAGTTCCAGTTGCCACTGTGACTGTGAGGTTGTTGGTTTGAGCTCCAGTTGCCTCTGTGACTGTGAGGTTGTGGGTTTGAGTTCCAGTTGCCTCTGTGACTGTGAGGTTGTTGGGTTGAATCCTAGTTGTCTCTGTGATCAGGGGTTTGTGGGGTGAACTGTCCCAGCAAAATTTTTAATTAACAGGTTAAGTTAAATAAACACTATTTTAATAATATTGTCTACTCCTGCACTTTCTTTCAGTAAGATTGTGCCTTTGTGAAGGAAGAATATAACATCAAAATGTAACACTTGCTGATATGTCAGGCATTTTCAGGCTATATTGCACTGAAATCCATGGAGGATCATGTCAAGGCCACCAAAACCAGATATTTATCAACAAAACCCGGAAGACCCCTGCTACTGTGTACAACATAAAAATTATACTCTAACAATGGCCAACTTTTCTGTCAGTGAGAACATCATGTGATTCCATTCATACTTTATGGAACAATGGGTCATTGACCTCATGGTGCTGGGTGACTGTAGGGTGTGGGCGGTGTGGGGGTGGGGGGGAGTTTTCAAAATTCTTCAAAACAAGTTTGAAAAAGTGCAGAAGATAACATCACTGTGATGTGACATCATTGACTCACTGAGGGGTAATTGTTTGGTTCAGACAGGTCTGTTAATGGCAGCTCACTGTAGCTCCACCCAAAATGGGTTCCTATAATTCCATCGCCCTTGCTTGTTTGTATGAGCAGCCATTTCTTCTCCAAAGCTTCTGTGACTGGCTTTTTGTGACAAGCTGATTAGGCCTTCCCACCTACTGAGAAAGCCCTCCCCTTTCTGTATCCGAACCATGTCAATTAGTATTCTTATATGACTAATTAGGACTAATTAGGATGTTTGGTGGCTCGTTTAGTTAAGGCACCATGCTGTGGTGCATGGATGAGCCCCACGGTCTCACATCGGGTCAGGACCCTGCCAGGGCCAACTGTGGCTGGTAGCTCCATAGCCATGGGAGGGTTCAGCCAGTTAGGGGTCTGCATTTCATTGCTCTCTAGCAACCTCCGGTTGGTGGATCGGACACCCGTGGACAAAGCCGCATATGAAAGGTCTTCCTCTGACTCTACTCTGTGATCTTAGCTGTCATCTGTGGTGTGAAAAGAAGCAGCTGGCAGCACCATGTATCTCAGAGGATAACTGCGGATATCTGCACTCGCAGTGGGTGCAGTGGAGGTCACATTTGAATGGGGCTATAAATAGTTAATTGGCCTTTCCAGATTGAACATGTACAGCCCTGTGCTGGGTGCCAACTTAGAAAATATGATTAATTGTGAGCAATAAATGAACAGTGTGGCTCATATGTATGTTGTATTTATGTTTACCTGAAGCATTCACAGGAATGTGCCTATTATGTATTCATCAGTAGCAGAAAAGGACTGGCATTGTTGATCTTTTGTACTTACTCTGAGAAAAATACATTTTCCTAATCATACTGTGAAATATGAACGAATTCTCTTTTGTTATATTTTAATGACCTGTAAACTGTGAGCCTTTCGGCTACCCCCCTTTCTCTAAATTGGGTGAAGTGCCCTCTCTCCTTAAAAAAACTGTACCATGGTGACAACATGGTACATTAAATATTTATTTCAACTGAATATTTGATTTGAGTTGAATTGCAGCTACAACACACTGGGACAAGAGCCAGAGATGAAGAATTGGGCGCCTAGCACTGGATAGCTAATGATACATCCCAGGACGACCATGCTCCTCTCCCTAACTAACCGCCTGGTTGCGGCACAGTCGCAATAAAAATGTATTCATGCAACACACGTCCTGTGTTGCAGTCCTGTTTAAAAGCGCATGCCCATTTCAGTGGTGAGATTGGTATCGAGTATCTCTGTCACCCATTAAAAAAACATTGAGCTCGTTGACATGAGCGGGACGCTGTTTTTCCGTTGTACATTTCCTGGTTTGTTTGCATTTGCACCCTCTCCTGACCTGACCTCCTCACTTTGAAAGTTCTCCCAATCCTGTCGTTGCACAATTGAAAGTTTAAAAAAAAAATTTATTTAAGTCTTTGAGATAGCGTGAATTGAGAATGATGGCAATCAGCTGAAGGAAGATTTG
This sequence comes from Anguilla rostrata, assembly GCF_018555375.3. Classification (NCBI taxonomy): domain Eukaryota; kingdom Metazoa; phylum Chordata; class Actinopteri; order Anguilliformes; family Anguillidae; genus Anguilla; species Anguilla rostrata. The sequence goes on along the minus strand of NC_057946.1, from coordinate 33,817,015 downwards.
AAAGATGTCTTGGTCTATCTGTATCAGTTCATTTTGATGATTTTTATTATTTCTTGCAGCTGCACTTGTTTGTACTGGAGTTCAGAGTAATATCAAAGGGTCCTTTTCTGACAAAAATGACTTTTGATTCCACCCGATTTGGTCATTAATTTTCATGTAAGCAGGATTCCACATTGCTGCATGTAATTTTTTCTTATCGACTTTAGCCTTGGTTGCAAATGAACGTGGCCAAACACCAAATCCATTTGCATGAGAATGAAGCTTGATGATTGGGCGAAACCCTCAAGAGGCGGGGCCTGCTGTTTGATGGCCCCGGCACGATGTCGTCGCTGCGACCTTGTCACAACTGAGTGCCTGTCACCGCGCCTCCAATCCCAGAATGCCGTTTCCACTGAGAGCCAGGAAGACGCCAGCACTGGAGACCCACTGCACCCCCACCCCCGCCCCAACCCCCACCCCCGGCCTGCTCGGGTAATTCTGCATTACCTTGATAATGTAATTAAAGGGGAAAGAGCTCTCCGTGTTTGAGTGTACTCCTTAAATCACCACCCCCCCTCTGCCACCAGCGCATAAATAAAGCGCACGCTTTAGAGTGTATTCGTCGTGTGCCAACCTCAGGTGAGGTGAGCAAACACCCCGCCGGGAGGGAGGGGGGGGGGATCGTAAATCAGACGGGCCCTTCATTAATCCCCATTGTGCGCTGGGGACAGGATCCCCCAGGCGTGTCCCCTTGGCTCGCGTCCCGGGACGGTTCGCGACTCACACACTCACTCACGGGGGACTCACACACTCACTCACGGGAGACTCACACACTCACTCACTCACGGGGGACTCACACACTCACTCACGGGGGACTCACACACTCACTCACGGGAGACTCACACACTCACTCACGGGAGACTCACACACTCACTCACTCACGGGGGACTCACACACTCACTCACGGGGGACTCACACACTCACTCACGGGAGACTCACACACTCACTCACGGGGGACTCACACACTCACTCAGGGGACTCACACACTCACTCACGGGGACTCACACACTCACTCACGGAGACTCACACACCACTCGACTCCCCTCACTGGGGACTCACACACTCACTCACGGGACTCACACACTCACTCACGGAGACTCACACACTCACTCACGGGACTCACACTCACTCACTCACGGGGGACTCACACACTCACCACTCCACCCGGGGACTCACACCCTCACTCACGGGGGACTCACACACTCACTCACGGGGACTCCACCACACTCACTCACTCACGGGGACTCACACACTCACCCCACGGGGACTCACACACTCACCACGGGGACTCACACACCACTCACCGGGGACTCACACACTCACTCACTCACGGGGACTCACACCACTCACTCACGGGAGACTCATCCAATCACCCACTCACTCACGGGGACTCCACTACTCAGGACTCCACTCACTCACGGGGGACTCACACACCTCACTCACGGGAGACTCACACACTCACTCACGGGAGACTCACACACTCACTTCACGGGGGACTCACACACTCACTCAGGGGGGACTCACACACTCACTCACGGGGACTCACACACTCACTCACGGGGGACTCACACACTCACTCACGGGGGACTCACACACTCACTCACGGAGACTCACACACTCACTCACGGGGACTCACACACTCACTCAGGGGACTCACACACTCACTCAGGGGCTCACTGGGGACTCACAACTCACTCGGGACACTCTCACGACACACTCACTCACGGGGACTCGTGCACTCTCAGGGACTCGACTCTCATTTGTTACCAGGATGTGATCCTGTGGACGGACTTATTACCAGTTACTGTGAGGACGGCGATTGGGGTACTAGACTGCATTCAGCAGTTCTGTGTTTGTGTGTCTATTCCTGTTGCTGTCTAAGCCCCTTCTTTCAAATTCCCCCTGTATAATAAAACTTGACAATCTTTTTTAACATTACAAACGTTAGAAGCGATAAGTTACCCATGTACACAAAGAATACTCTCTATATACTTTTTTCAGAACACTCAATATCCTAAAAATATGTTTTGCATGCAAAGTTAGTGGTGAAATGATTCCAAGTTACAAGCAAACTTCCTGTAATATCTTACACAGAAACTGAACTATCCTTTCTAGTAATGACACTCGTCTCCACCCCTACAATGCGTGCGTATATATTTCTTGACCAGTGTGTTCACACAATTGGGTACAACGATTGGTTCGGATATAAATATTTGAATAGACAGAATGAATATCTTTTGTTCAGTATGCAACTCTGTCTCCTTTCAGTCACCTTTGATTCATTCAAATTTGATGAAAATTGTGATGCGATTTCTATGGACGTTCAAATCACCGGAAACTCCTGTTACTGGTTAAGAGAACGGGAAGGCGGGGCCGGCCATCCAGTCAGTTTATTGTTATGTCTCTGCCAGGCCTTCCTATGCCTGACCCAGTAGGAATGTTTAACAGCTCAGCTGAAGCCATCCATCGTCAAGGACAAGGCGAGTGAATGTTTGCTATTGATTAGCTAGGCCTTTCAGTTTGCTCTAATATCGGTATTCCGGTCCTAGAGGGCCCAGTCCTGTCTGGGGGGTTGCCTGTGTGATAAAATACAAATGGGCACGCGCCCCTCATCTTTAAACCAAATGCTGCATGGATTGGATTCACACCTAGTGTGGATTTACTGGGCCATGCAGCTAAGTGACCGCTGCTCTTTGCTCTTGATGGGGGATGCTGAAGAAAGAATGGGCTAAATAAACACCCAAACGCTGCAAAATGCTGAGCGTTAAGTCAACTCTGACGCCTCTAAGAGTCCTTACGAGTCCAGCAGGGACCGGTTATTACAGTGACAGCTCAATCAGGGCTGATTTTACTCTGAATGTTTTACTGTGTGTAATGAAGAGAGATCCATCCCGTCTCTGATTGCTCACGGCGTTCTCTTCTGTGTCGCTGTGAATTTAGAGCGAAAGGTCATTTGCACACATACGTTCCCGTCTCCTTATTCCCAGTGCCGTGTAATTGCGGTGCCGTTCTTCCGCAAATCACACGTGCCAGAAGTATGTTTGAAATGAAGTGGCTGTTCTTGGCAGAGATGTTCTTGGACAGCCCTGGTGTTTCCGGGTTCTGAAATATGCATGCGTTCTTGCCCATTTATGAGTGTCATTTTTTCTTGCTCTTTATTTGTCTGAGAGGAATTTTAATGGCTGGCATCTGCATGGGGTTGTGTGCATGCGTGAGTGGTTTGGCTGGCTTTTGTTGATAATAAAGGGTGGCAGCATTTTTTGTGTCCAAGGGGTACCATTTGTGTGTGTGTGTGTGTGTGTGTGTATGTGTGATTTTGTGTACAGTATGTATACGTGTGCGTGTGTGTGTACATGTGCATGTGTGACTGTGTGTTCGTATGCGTGTGTTATTGTGTGTGTGTATACATGTTCGTATAGATATGTGATTGTGTGTGTGTATGTGCGTGTGCATGTGTGATTGTGTGTGTGTGTGATTGTATGTGTGTTCATATGCGTCTCGTTTTGCACTCGCCCGTGCTCAGGTGAAATGCAGGAGACAACATGGACTCCAAGACTCCTCCTCCTCCTCCTCATCAGCTCCCACTCGCTATCGATCCCCCTCTCCCGTGCGGCTATCGCCAGGATCCCGCAATATCCCGGCCCCCGTTGTACATGCGTGTGATTGAGCATCGGAATCAAAAACGCCGTCGAACGGTGACGATCCCCCCGGAGTCCCGGGGCGGCTAGCCAGGCCCTGCAGCGGGGCCCTTTATTAGCCTCTCCGCTAATAGCCGCCGCGCTGGCGCGCGGGGTGTTTGTCATTCGTTTGGCCAGCCGCGCGGCTTTACCTTGGCGGCGTGCGCCATTAGCTGGGAATATAAATGCCCTCTGCGAGCTGCGCCGCGCTCCTGTAAATGGTGGTTTAATTCCGGGGGGTAATTTGTGCTCTGAGGCTGAGAGGGAGAGAGGGCTGGGAGGCAGGCTGGCAGGCAGCTGCTCCAGGTGGTGGGTTGAAGCTGCTGCTGCTGCTGTTGGTGCTGCTTGTGGAAGGGAAGGAGCACCGCCCAGCACAGAGCCAGACACTGAGGGGAGACGGTCTGTGGCCATTATGAGATCCCAGGTGTGAGTGTGTGTGTGTGTGTGAGTGTGAGAGAGAATGTGTGTGTGCGCATGTGCGTGTGCTTTTTGTGTGCGTGTGTGTGTGTGCGAGTGTGCATGTGCGTGCGTGGGAGTGTGAGTGTGTGTCTGTGTGCATGTGTGAGAGTGTGTGTGTGTGCGTGCGTGCATGTATGTGTGTATGTGTACTGTAGATCAGACAGTCTGCTGCTGTATTGTGAGTGTAAGAGCGATGAACTGACTGTAGTAATGCTTGAGTGGGAGTAACAGCATCAGCTGCCAGCTGGAGTCCCAGCATGCACTGCCACAGTGTGCCCTGTGCAGTATTGTACATACGACATATCATGCTTCACACATTTCTGTGCTTATATGGGTTCTGTTTCTTCCATTTTTTTCTGCAATTATTATTTTAGTTTTCAGCATATTCAATAATATTTGCTTGCATTATTTAAATTAAGTTATTCACATTGTTCATGCAGTGTATTGTTATTTTGAAGAATTTATTTCTGAACAAAATATTTATATTAGCAATGCCGCACCTAATATTGCACTTAAATATGTTTAAATATTTCGTATTTTATTTGCCAGTATATTTTCATCTTGTCACGATGCATACATTTTCTAAATGTAGGTTTTTATACGCCTTCACATTAATTCCATTTTCATAAGGGTGGAGACTAAATCCAATACAGTTAATACAGAGTTTAGTGTCAGATCATTCTTTTAAAATGCAAAGATTCTTCCTACTTTAGTGCAACGGCCATAGTTAATATTTCACACAGAGGCCCTTATTATAGCTGGATAACTGCTGAAGCATTTTCAGGTTCAGAACATTTCTCACGGGTGGAGCAACGGTGCGGTGCAAGGACTCAAACCTGCAACCATCTGGTTGGGTGTCTGGCTCCACAGCACTGGTGCTGAATATTACAGCTTCTCCCGCTCACAGATGTGCACCCCCCACAGACAATAACCACTGGCAGTGACCTCTGAATCTGATAAAGAAAAAGGGCTTTCCGATGGCTTTATTGGTACTGTATGCAGCGGTGGAAATTTCATAATCTCTCATATAACTGGCCTTTATTAGCTGTGGCTTCTCGGTGGTGTGGCTGGGGAGTTTATGTGTAAAGGTGTGTGTGTGTGTTTGTGTGTGCATGCGCGTGTGCATGTGTGTGTGTATGTGTATGTGTGTTGGGACGAAGGGCCAGTGTGAAGGATGTAGCCCCCTCACCCAGTCTAGTCCCCCACCCCCAGCTTCAGAGCCAGTGAGGAACCCTTGTTGTAACCCTGCTATCATCTCCCAATGTTAGCTCCTGTCCCTCTGAGCACCTGTCAGTCACCGGGTCAGATTCTCACACAGCCAATCAGCTGACGAACCCACGGAAAGGAGGCGCGGTTTTTAGGATACAGACGTCTACTGTCAGCAATAAAACCATGATTATGTCTTATCAGATGTGTAGAAATTCAGGAATGTACTGTTTTTTTAATTTTAATTTAATTTTTTTTTGTATCTCTCAACCTCCATGCACAATCTGTGTCTTCTCAAATAACATAAGTGACATTGCAAAGGAAGCTGGTAGAATAATTGATATAATAATCTAGTGTCATTTGTCAAACTGGTGTGAGTTTAAGGACTGACAGTTAAGATCGTTTGGTGGCGGTGATGATGGACGATGTGACCCCCTTTATCGTTGTTACTTTTGTGACTCATTAATAACCTGCGATAAGTGACACGCTCAGTGTGCCTTCGGGAACCTCTGAAGGTCAGGGACGTCCAGCCAATGCCATGTTTTCGCCATATCGCCATGACGTTTGTGGAACGTTTACAACATCAGAAGTAATGTGGGAGGAATTCACAACCACCCTGGTAACATTATTTAAGAAAGCACAAGAATAAAAATAAAATTCAGACAGGTTTGGCCATATTAAAAAAGGGGTGGCGTAAAAACTGTCCTGTTTCACTCGGTACTCCTTTTGAAGAAATCTAAAGGTCATGAAATATTCCCTGTGTTCAGTTTTTTTTCCATTAGACTTATGAGTCAATGTTGTTTAAACTTTTTTCTCACACATTCATCCACATATGCAAAGACAAACTAATAGAAAGATGTCCCTTAAATTAGATTTAGTGAACTACCTCTAACTTTCAGATAAACATGCAGTGACAGTATTATTTATGAACCCGTCCTGCTTTGAGATACGATGCCGAAATTGATATTGGAGAAATTATAGGTATTTCAATTATGACTCTGGCAATTGGAGGGTCGTAAAATGTGTTTGTCAAATCGGAGGTCGAATGCTGATTGGACGGCGGCCCACGTCCGCGCGCGCCTCTCACTTTGCATTAATGATTTGGCGGTGCGGGCCTACGCTTGGCTGCTATTTCAATTTGGTGTAAAATGCTTATCTGACGCGGAACACGTGTGGAGAGTGAAATAATGATATTAAACGTCTCGGTCGGCCACAGCCTGAGCCGCATAGCCACACACTCACAGAAGGACTCCTAGTCAGTGATTAGGTATGTGTTCAGGTGATTCTGTTTGCGTATATATATCTGTGTATATATAGGTGTGTGTGTGCATGCACATATGTGTGTAGCTTCTGTTTGTGTGTGTGTATGTATATGTATTTGTGGGTATACATATATATATATACATTACATATATATATATATATATGTAATAGCGCACCCAAAACCTAGTCATTTTTTAGCTAAGTAATCTCAGCATGATGAAGCCTTATCTCACAGCACTGCAGAAATGTCCCTCTGTGAGGAAAATCCTTGTGCTGCATTTTGATTGGCACCATGTTGGGCAAGACAGCAGAGGCTACTGGGATGCCACTACCCGGCCAGGGACTCCAGTGCATCATGGGTAGAGTGGAGAATTCACTGTCTCCACTTCAGTCTCAATTTCAGAAAAATGTTACGTTTTTTCAACACTTTGAGAGGCAGATCGTAGAGTTGCCTTCTCGAGTCCCTGCTTGATTCGATCTTCCTCCTCAGTCATCCTCAGACAAAGCCAATCAGCTCTGCCGATTCCACCGTCCTTGCCGTTCCCAATTATTTCAGCAAATTACTCATTTTTTTTAGAGAAATTGTGTGATTAGTCCTGGGGGCCCCAGATGAAGGTAATCACCGTTCTGCTGTTTGGCTGATGAGCCCGCAGCAGGTAGGTGATACCGGGGCCCCCTCTGGCTGCCATTATCCCTGCAGTAAGTGGCGCAGACAGGCAGGCCCCCTGGGGTACGTGTTCCTGTTTGATAAACAGCGGTCTCCATTTGTCTCATTGCTCTGTATTAATCTGCAGGCAGGGCACAAATGAAGGCGTCCTTGGAAACGGAGAGTAGAGAGGCGCCTGTGGAGGCTGGGTTGAGTGCCAGTCCGGCCAATGGCTGTCGAGCGCCAGTGATGTCATCGTCATCGAGAAAGTTTCTTTCAGATTGTCCGAGAAGTGGGTAGGGGGAGGGCTCGTTATGTACTGGCCTTTGTGATGTCATAAAGAAATCCCCCCCCCCCCCCCCACTCACCAAGAGGTCAAAGTTCTATCACATAAATATGGCACTACTGTGATGTAGGTGCCAGCGGGGGTATGTACTCTTTATGTTTTACAGTCGCCTCTGACGTGGGAGTCAGGCTTCATCCTGGCTGAGTCAGTTTGACATTGCAACGTTGGGGGGGTGGGTTTGGGGGGTGATGGGGCTTGTCGCAAATGCGTTCATTCATTTCGCCCCCAAAGCCCGGGCGCGTATTCTCATGGAAAATTAATTAACGCAGTTTGTCTGTCTCCTCGCTTTGTGTCCCAAGCACTCGTCCCGGCTGCGTCCCACACCCACCCCCCACCCCCCACCCCCCACTCACCCCACCACAGCGCCTCTAATAGCATTGATTAATTTCGCCTTCACATCGACTGGCTTTGTTTGTCCTGACAGCTGTGGGACGGCTGGTGCACAAAGCCTCTGATTTCTCCTCGGCGTCTCCGTACCCTCCGCCCCGCTCCTCGTAAAAATGACGGGGATCACCCAGCGTCACCCCCCCCCCCCCCGCGTTAGGTGACCCCCCAAGTCACAAGGGAAAGCAACTGAACTCCTACCCTGAGTTTAACCTGCTGTGCATAAGGAGCCCCCCCCCCACCCCTCCATTTCCCTACAGACCCCACACGTCACACGCAGAATAAATACAGAAACATTTGGCCGACAATTAGTCAGAATTACACTGGTGCTCAGAGCGGCAGCCTGCGGGGAAGCACGCACTTGTGATTTGAGTGATGGAAAGTACATTATCGTAATATAGTTGTGTTGACTAATTATTCTTCACAATGAGGCTTAATTGTAATGCTGGGTCTGACGCGGCAGATGCGGAGACGGAGGGGTTTAGTTTTGTTGCTTGGCAACCCCAGATCTTGTGGGCAAAACGAGCTTCTGCTTTTCATTTGTCTTCAGGTATTAATTGCTTAATTGAAGTTAGTGTTTGAATGGGGAACTGGGGAACGGCAAGCTCCTCAGGAGCAAATCTGGGGATTTGAGGGGAATGTTTGTCCTGAGTAAAAGGGCTGTTGACTCCTGGGAGCTCGAACCTTTAGCCTTAGTTTGATTTTTTTGTTTGAGTCTTGAGTTTGTATTTGTTTTTCTGCAGGCAATTGACTTTCCTCATCCCCTGGTATGGAGTTTGTGTAACAGAGGTCCTTGGAGGATCAAATAAACACTTGCTTCCAGTTTTTGTCCGAAATTTTTGTTTCATGTTTTCATACGGATGAGGATGGTTGGGGAGCAAGATCGAAATAAGCAGGGACTCAGGAAGGGACAAGAGGCACCTCTACGATCTGCCTGCTGAAGTGTTTTGAAATGTAAGATTTTTCTGCTATTGAGACTAAGATGGCGACAGTGAATTCTCCACTCTACACATAGTCCCATGATGCACTGGAGTTTCTGGCCAGATCGAGGTATCCCAGTAGCCTCTGCTGTCTTGCCCAACAGGGTGCCAATCAAAATGCAGCACAAGGATTTTCCTCACAGAGGGACATTTCTGCAGTGCTGTGAGATAAGGCTTCATCATGCTGAGATTACTTAGCTAAAAAATGACTGGGTTTCGGGTGCGCTTTGAAATTTTTACTGTGACCACGGCCAAGCAAAAAAATGTTATATATATGTATACTAACAGAAATGAGTCGTGTCTGATGGCTGAGAGGAAAGCGTGTGCTTGTCTGCACGACTGCAGAATCAATAGCAGAGGCTGCAGCTATGAGCACTGATGAATACAATTGATAATTCTTAACTGTGGAGATTTAACCCTTTGAGGTGTGACATCACAAACACGTGACTAGAATGTTGATGATGTAACAATCGCTGCTGGTAATTGAAAGCAGTCGAGTTCTAGAACACTGACTGGGCATTTTGAAAAAGCATTCCGAAAAACCTGCACTTCAAAGGGGTTAAGAAGCAAATAGAAATAAACACAGTAAATAAATAAATACAGTTGGGTCGATCGGTGATGTGGGAGGCAAACGCTGTTTGGAGGGATGGGAATGGCGGATGTCCACGTGGAAACAGAAATAAATGGGCGATGCGTGGAATATGAGAGCCCTCTTCTGTGTTTACCTGTTCGTGGGGTACGTGTGCTGAGTAGTACTGATCCCTGCTTGAGAACTGGGAGCATGTGCCACTGCATGGTTGTGCATGCAGGCTGCTGCATACCTGACAGTTTGAGTAGAGAGATTGATTGGGTGTGTTATAGTATGATTGATGGGTAAAGGCACCTATAGCAGAGTGCTTATCTCCTCTCCAGTGGTTGGAACCTCTGGAAGTACATGTTACAAATGGTATATTTTGTAATGTGTGTGTGTGGTGCACAGATGTCTATGCTTGTGTGTGTATGGTGTGCATGTGTCTACGCTCGTGTGTGTGTGTGTGTGTGCATGTGTGTGTGTGTGTGTATGTATATTTGTGTGAATTTGTGTGTGTAATTGTCTGACTGTATGTGTGCGTGCGCGCGCGTCTGTATATATGTGTGTGTGTCTGTGTTTGTGTGACTGTGTGTGTGTGTGTTTTTGTGTGTATGTGTGCACGTGTGTGTGTGTGTGTGTGCAGTTGATTTGTTGTTGCAGACAGGCTCTGACAGGCAGTGGGGAGGTGGCAGTTCATCACCGTGTTTTGTAGGGCCCTTGTCAGAAATATGGTGATAAGTCAGCAAATATAGTCACACAGGGATCCTGAGAAACATCTGCAGCGAGTGCCAGAACGCTGCGTTACCAGCCAGGCTTCCAGAGGAGCCAGGGAGAGCCGAGACACAGAAAACCGCCCTAATGAGTATTCTACTCCGTTTAAATAAAGGCCTTCGTCACACCGCTCGCATTTTCCCTCAAGTGCTCCTGGGAAGGTTGTTTCTGTGGTGTGTTCCGGCCGCATAGATTCCAGCGCCGACTCTGGCTCTGTTTCGGCAGCTGGGGTGCCGGGAGGGAGGGGGGGGGGGCGGGCGGACCAGAAGCACCCGGGCTGCTGCTGGCGTACCAGAGCGATCGCCGCCGTTCGTCATATTAATAAGGACGTGCTTATAGTAATGGAGTCGTCGCAAAGGAGGCGATTGATTTAAGGGTCGAGAGTCGGATTGCATCTCCCCTCTTTTCTCCGTGTTATTAAATATTGTCGCCGGAACTCTGAGGGAATGGTCCTGAGAGAGAGAGGGAGGGAGGGAGGGAGGGAGGGAGGGAGGGAGAGGAGGTCTGAGAGAGAGGGGCGCTCGCGTTGAAGGAAGAAACACTATTAATAATTTAAACCAATATTGTAAGAGAGGGGAGAAAACACAGCTCTCCTAAATGAGGAGAAACTGAGCCAAATCCCACCATTTATTTCAGTGGCGTGTGGCACTGCGGTCTAATGCAGGGTCTTAACGAACACTTTGATTGGACAGGCCGCCGTTTCCCTGAGGTGCAGCCGCAAACGGCAATGCCACGGGCAGCTGCTTTTATCCACTGCCTTTCTCCTTCTCCTTCTCCTTCTTCTCCTTCTTCTTCCTACTCTTCCTTTTCCTTCTCCTTCTGCTCCTTCTTCCTCCTCTTCCTTCTCCTTCTTCTTCCTCCCCCTCTTCTCCTTCTCCTTCTTCCTCTGCCTCCTTCTTCTTCTCTTCCTCCGCCTCCTTCTTCTCTTTCTTTTTCCTCCTCCTCCTTCTTCTCTTTCTTTTTCATCCTCCTTCTGCTTATTTTTCTTCCCCCCTGTTTTACGCGTATTTGTAGAGGGCGGGGCCTCCTGGCAGTCTGTCTGGCTCGCTCGTAAATTTTCTAATCGGCGTGGGCCAGGGCACAATGGCAGCTACGAAGCAGGCATCACACTCGTGACGGGACTGTGCCAAAACACCACCGAAAATTCAGTATTACTCTCCACTGATCTAAAAGGGGGTGGGGGGTGGGGGGGGAGGTGGGGCGTTCAAAGAGGAGTAGGAGTTGGAGAGGTGAGGTGTGGGTCACAGCTGACGCTGTGGGTGTGTTTACAGACCACTACCCACCCCACCCCCCCCCCCAACGATGAGTTTTCTGACTGTATGTCCTCTCTGCTGCCAGCCCCCTGATCATTTCCCCCATTATCTGGCTCTGCTGCATTAACTGCTCTCTGATCTCTGCCAATGAGGAGCCTTATTGCCCGTAATGGGGGCTGCGGGTGGGTGAAATTTAAACCTTCTGCTCGGGTGTTAATTCCCAGAGTAGATGCAGGGACAGATGGCCAAGGTTTCCGGAGAAGTGCCCCCTAGAGGGGTCAGTGGAGGAGGAGGTCAGTTCACAATCTTTACTGTCCATTTTGGTTAGAAAATGTGAAATTGAGAAATCCCCTTAGAGAATAAAAAAAGCTTGCGTGTGCAAGCATGGCAGTAAATAACAGCATATTGTTGAATGTCTTGTATGTTTATGCCAGTACTTTAGGCTTCATACAGCTCACACTCTTGTTAGCTTTTAAAAATAAAATTGCACTGATGGGCCCAATAAAAAAACATTAGTCTTTTTATTCAGTTTCCAGTATAACCTTAAACCTCCATTCTGATGACTGGTCCCTTAGTGTCACCTTAACTGTGCAGGTCTGAATGTTTATCAATGCAGAGGGGGTGTGGATTTCACAGGACAGGTCCACCTTTGGGCTGTACACCCGTCAGAGAGAGCCCTGTGTGCCTTCTCATTTTGTTTCTGTCCCTGTGTGTTCTCTCTCAGCGAATGATCAAAAGATCTCGGTCTTTTGAGAAGGATCTTGCCCTAAGTAACCGAGAGGCTTGACGTTTCGGCGCACACGTGCCTTCATCGAGGTCTGAATGCAGCTGGCCTTTTTTCCCATTTCTTTCTCATTTATTTCAATGCCGCCGATTTGCCGGTGCCTCGATAACTTGCTGTTTTTCTGGTTCTTTCCTCCTTGTTACCTTATAAAAACTATCTCTGTACTTGCCAGGCCTCCATCTACCGATACAAGAGAGAGAATCTGCCAACCTGGCCATTTGCATCTGTCATCTCTCATTATTCTAGACGTCTCTTGCGTAGTTAAGACAGAATGGGGGAGGGAGAAAAAAAAAAAACTCTTCAGAGGCTTTGAAGGAAAACATCTGATCCACTGTGCCAAGATTCTCTCCTTGTACATCGGAAGCAGAGTCATTTAATAATGCAAGATCAAGCTTTTCTTTGGCCTGGTTAGGTTCAATTGCTGTATAGGCTTTTCGTTATAAAGAAAAAAAAACTGGCAAGCAGTTGATAAGAATGGGGCCACAGAGGGAGCAGCGTATGAAGCGCCCTCCTCCTCCTGCTGGTGCTGCTGTGTGTGGAAAGAACCGCTCTCACAGGGGTCGAGGTTCGCCTGCAGCATCTCAGCGGGCGCTGGCTTCATTAGCCCCTCCAGCGTCCCGCTCGCGCCCGGCGTGGAGGTAAGCACCGCTACAAGAAATCTGGAGAAACGATAAAGGCTGTACTGGGAAGTGTGAGCCAATAGGATTGAGCGAGACCTCTGACTGCAAGGGGAAGTCAGCCCATTATTTGCCGTTTAAAAAAAAAAAAAAATTCTGTCCGTTTGAGTAATTTGATTCTTGTTCCTGCTCAGGTACGTTTACGTTTGCCCCCATAATTCAGGATCGTTCTGTTTATTTTGCGTTCTTGACCTCCTGGACAGAAACCGTCGCGTTATCGATATGCTGTTGGGTGCCCGGCTCTCTCGGGTGTCTCCCTGCTGGTTATTACGCTGCGATTTTATGTCTCTCTTTATTTCATTTGACAGATTACCACCGTGAGTGAACCAGCGAACCCCGCCATTTTGTTTCTGAGCGTGGCGTTTACAGTGGGGCTGATTAAAACTGAGTGTGCTGTGCATTTGTGGTTTCTGTCAGGAGTTTAGTCGGCACTGTTCTCCAGAGAGACTGTGAGGAGTCGTGACAGGAGTCCTCATGTAAAACCAGCAACGTAACTGTAAGGGCCACAGCAGTTAAAACGGGAGACCCAGGGGGGCCTTGTTCGCTTTTTAACCCTTTCAGGTGTGAGATCACAAATATTTGGTTAGAAGGCCCTTAACTGAACATTCTAATGCTGATGTCACAATCGCTACGGGTAACTGAAAACAGCAGAGTTCTAGAAAATGCTGACTTAGAATGTTGAAAGAACATTCCCAAAAAAAAAAAAAAAAAAAACATTACTCTTCCGAGGGTGAACCGATGGCATTTCTCATCACATAGATTGATCGATTGCGCACTTAGCATTAGTGAGTGCGGTCTTCTCGCCTTTTGAGCGGATATCTTTCTGTTTTATGCCTTGCTCCTCCGAAAACCCCTCTCATCAGCGATAGGACCTGAAGTCCCATTTCCAGTCTATCGATTTACCCATAGAGCTATAATACCCATTACTGACACGGCCTGTCCTTGCTAATTATCTTGCCTTGGGTGGCGTGGTATGGCTCTGCAGTTTTTCTCGCTTGGTTGTCTGTGAGTGAGTCCCACAGACGCCATGTGTTTGTGTCGATATGACAGCAGGATAGTTTTGGTTTAATATCGGCAGTTGCCGTTTATAAGATAGTTGGAGATTCAGAATTATCTTGTTATGAAATGTTGGGCCAAAAAAATCTAAACAATCTTCGGTACCAACAATTCTCTTACTGTACTGTGAATCAACACAGTTTTGAATAAGCTGAATGCTGCACTCATTTGCTTTGTTAATCTTTAGAGTAAATGGTGATTTATTCAACAGCCAGGTGAGGCGGGCAATACGTTGTTATGACACACACCACTTATATCATCATTAACAAAATCGTTGTGATGAAATTTAATTTAATTGAAATGATGTGTTTAATTATGAAATCTGATTTTAATAAAGAATTGGAGGAACGCTAGAGGAACATCATTTTCATGAATGAAATCCATGTTCCTGTGAGCCGTTCACTCACAAAATGGGACGACTCACGCAGCAGAGGGGAGATGAGAGCCGTTAGTAAAACTGAAGCAAGGTTTATTCATAAAAATTACCTTTAATTTAGTTTGAGTCATGCTGAGCTGCACAATCCCATTTGCGCAATCCCTGTTTTTTTTTTTTTTTATGAGCAGGGACTGAAATATTAGCAGTTGGAGCGCAGCCCCAGCCCATGGCCACGGATACGTTCACTCGGGTAGCCCACGCAGCCGAACGCGCTGAATTAGCGTTCCAGGCTAAAACCGTGTCGCGCTAATACAGATTATCACACTGCTACGCATGTACACACACACTTCTGTCTTCTGTCACACACACACACGCAAACACTTAAGATAGTTCACTGTGGTGTGGATGGTAAATGAGTGTGCTACCGGTATACACACACACACACACACACACTTAAGCCAGTCAGTTCACTGTGGTGTGGATGGTAAATGAGCGTGCTGGCGGTAGGTGCTCACAGACACACGCACACATGCACACGCACGCACACACACACACACACACACGCTAAAGGCAGTCGGTTCACTGTGGTGTGGATAGTAAATGAGCGCGCACACACACACACACACACACACACACACACACACACGCACACACACACACGCCGGTTCACGTGTTGATGTTGCGTAACACCTGAGACACGGGGGTGAATGAGGCGCACCACACGGTCCGTGCACAGACTGCGAGAGGCTGAGGGGTTTGATAGTGGTGCCGATGGGCAGAAATGAACAGCTTGATGAGACGGAGCCTCAGTGACCTTTAACTTTCCCAGACAAACGAGCCTTGAGCAAGGAGCAGGACTGCCATCGCTTCACCAGCACAGGCCTCTCCTATTCTCTCTCTCTGTCCGCCCTCAGCCAGGCTTTCTCTCTCTCTCTCTTATTCTCTCTCTCTATCCCCCCTCAACCAGGCTTTCTCTCTTTCTCTCTCTCTCTCTCTTCCTCCCTCATCTCAGCTTTCTCTCTCTCAGCCTCTCTCTCTGTCTCTCTCTCCCAGCCTCTCTCTCGCTCTCTCTCTCTGTCTCTCTCTCACTCTCCCTCTCTGTCTCTCTCTCGCTCACCGCCTCTGTCTCTCTCTCCTTCTCTCTCTCCCAGTCTCTCTCTCTGCCTCTCTCTCTCCCTCTACCTCACCCTCCCTGTACCTCTCTCTTTTAGCCTCTCTTTCTCAGCCTCCCCCTCTTTCTCTCTCTCTCCTGTTCTCCACCTTTATTATGAAGTGTAATGTGATTTCCTTCCCCAGCCCCACTGACTGACCCCCCCCCCCCCATCCTTTCTCCTCCTGGTAACTTAAATGATGTCTATTCTCTTGGTCTTCTCATCCTTGTTCTCTCTCTCTCTCTTCCACCCTCCCTCTCACTGCGGAGCGAGGGATGAGGCCAGACTGGATTAAAGGCTTGCACTCGCTCTCTCTTACCCCCCCGGCCAAATTTTACACCCCTGTGTACCAAGCAGGCCTTGCTTGAAAGGGAGAGAGGGAGGGAAGGAAAGAGAAGGAAGGAGGCTGAGGGAGAGAGGGATTGAGGAAAGGGGGGAGAACCCCCCAACCCCCGCATTTCAGACATGGATGGTGAAAAACCTGCACCCCACCCAGCCTCCAGTTTTCCAATGCGCTTCCAGAGGTTTTTATTTTGGCAAAACAGGCCAATCAGAGAAGAGCTCTCGCGGCCCCGTCTCCTGATCCGCGCCTCTTTACCGGAGTCCTGGCGCTTTCGCCATCGGTGTGGGCGGCGCGCCCCGTCCGAACCGGTCGCTGCTTTATCGCGGGACGCCGCGGCTCCTTCGCGCGCCGCCGGCTCATTTCCTGCGCGGAACGTTGCGGTGCGGCTTGGTGTGGTGCGGTGTGCGGAGCGGTGCGGTGCGGCTTGGTGTGGTGCGGTGTGCGGAGCGGTGCGGTGCGGCTTGGTGTGGTGCGGTGTGCGGAGCGGTGCGGTGCGGCTTGGTGTGGTGCGGTGTGCGGAGCGGTGCGGTGCGGGTGCGGTGTGCGGAGCTTTGCGGGTGCGGGCGCGGGTGCACGGCGCGGCGCCATCAGTATTTGCGGTGTTCAATTTGCCCGTTTCCGTGTTTACTCTCGGCAACACGCAATAAATATGCAGTAAATGGCATTCATGAAAAAACAATGCAGTGCTCCGGCTCCCGGGCGCAGACGCACGCCCGCGCGCGGCCGTGCATTATTGATGAGGCGTCAGGTGTTCGCAGTGAGCTTCGCCCCCGAATCCTCCGCTCCCTGGTTTGTCGGTGGGATGCCGGGTTATTTATTTATTTGTTCATTTATTCTTCTCCTCGCCGGCTCGGGGCGACGGTGCCGCCAGATCTTCGGCGGGGGAAACAGCTCGCGGGGATTTCGAGAGCACTTATCGGCGGCGAGTGAAGCTGGCGGCGGGGGGGCTGTGCCGCGATGCCGCGTCGTGATGCCGCGCCCTGACAGATGCGATGCCCCCGGAGCGCGTCTCAGCCTTGACAGCCTCGCGCACGCTTAAAGAGAACGTGCCACCCCCGCCGCCCCCGCCAGTCTCTGCCAGCCTCTGCCAGGCTACTGACAGGCTACTGACAGGCACACCTGTAGCGTCTTTTATGGGTGAGGGATTTTTCAAATTATTATTATTATTATTATTTTTTACCATGAAGTGTGAATAAGTACATTTTTTTTGAATGATGTCAACAATTCCTCCTTTTAAGGTGGATTTTTAACTTATTTTTGTTGGTGACTTTGCGGCTTTGCTGTAGTTTCCCTTTAAATTTTTTTTGTTTGTTTGTTTGTTTTTTTAAATATCAAGATGCAATTATGTTTTGATTGCGAGAATATGTATATGGTTTGATTGCCGGTCAGAATGAAGAAGAAGGCCAGAGCAATTTATGTTCCAATCACGGTGGTCAATTTTGATGAATGCCATTCAGAAGCAGAAAACATCGTGCCAGCAC
Organism: Anguilla rostrata; assembly: GCF_018555375.3. NCBI lineage: Eukaryota > Metazoa > Chordata > Actinopteri > Anguilliformes > Anguillidae > Anguilla > Anguilla rostrata. The sequence continues at coordinate 33,799,552 of NC_057946.1, read as the reverse complement.
AATCTAATTACTGGGCAGCGCGACGCGAAAACAATGATAATAACAGCAATTTAATCATTGCCGAAACTGGCTGAAGTTTTTTAGAGGTGGCATGGCCCAAACCATTCAACATTTTGATGGAATTTCAAGGGATGTAGGGTACTCCACAGTCCCAATGGAACCTAGGGAAGAGAATGGTGTCATTAATGGAAGGAAAATCTGAAGTGAGGAGTCACCTTAATGGTCCATTTCAGAGGACACACACTGTATGTAGAACAGGAGGAGCAGGAGGTTACATTACATTACAGGCATTTAGCAGACGCTCTTATCCAGAGCGACTTGCACGACTTTCACACTGCGTTAACATTGCATCCATTTATACAGCTGGATATATACTGAAGGAACGCAGGTTAAGTACCTTGCACAACGGTACTATGGCAGTGGCCTACTCAACCCTGACCTTGACCTTTAGGTTACAAGATCAGTTCCTTACCCATAATGCTACACTGCCGCAGTCACCCCCAGTCATGAATGAGACTGATGCGAACGTGAGAGGCTGCAAAGAGACACTAGCCTAAGGGTAAATGAGAGAGAGCAGCATTTGAATCTTTTGAGAGAAAGTTGACTAACCCAGAGGCAGAACTGGTTTTAGTCAAAGAGGACAAGAAGTTTAAAAATGGGGGCAGGCTGGCAGAAGAGACAGTCGCAGTAATCAAAGTAAGAAATCACCAGTGCCTTGTCACAGAGCTCTGTAGAGTACGAACAAAAGCACAGAAGGAAAATAATCTGGTAATGTTATTCTTCAAGAACACTCTAGTGAGGCTCCAGTATTTCAGTGATGACGAGTCACTGGCAGACTCCCTTATTCACTCGCACAGTCAATCACTCACTCATTTATTCACACGCTTGCTCACTCCCTAAATTATACTCTCCCAATCACCCACTCTCTCGCTCATGCTTCCTAACTAATTCTCTAACTCGCTCACTCTCTAATTTACACTCGCTCACTCTCTTATTCAATCACTCGCTGAGGCATTCAGTCACTCACACTTAGTCACCCCATCCTTCGCTCACTTAACATAATCCCCTGCTCACCTCACACTCACTCAGTCATTCACTCACTTGCTCTCTCACTCATTCATTACGTTACATTGCACTTAGCTGATGATCCACAACCATTTACAGAAACGGAGAGCATCCGTGTTCATCTCAGGAATACAAAAGTGCAGTATTACCCAGAAAGCACAGAAGACCCATTTACAATCATTAAGCACAAAGCTAATCACACCGACCAGCAGTTAGCATTGTAAACAAAAGTAAATACCAATGTAAAGGTAATTCTGTCTTTGCGCAGCTATACGTATAGCGTTATTATCCCAAAAGTAAACCTTAAATGAAAGAATGAGGATAGCTAAAGAGGGCCAGGGGAGACATGGTGCAGTCAAGGTGCAGTGGGTGTACAGTCTGTGTCAGAAGACGGGCAGGGTTTCAGGTGTCCTGGCTGAAGTGGAAAGAACAGAGAGGTCAGGCCGGTATGTTGCGGTCTGATGATCTTTTGCAGATGTATCTGCCTTGTTCCTTTCGCTGACTGATGGGCCAGCACCAAGGTTTTGAATTTGATATGAGCTGATGTTGGTAATCAATGGAGGGAGAAGAGGAGGGGAGTGACCGGGCTGAGCCAGGGGAGGATTGTAGATCAGAAGAGCAGCAGCATTCTGGAGGAGCTGCAGGGGTCTGATGTTGGAGGCAGGGAGGCCAGTGAGGAGGCAGTTGTGGTAGTCCAGGCTGGGAATGACCATGACCTGGACATTCACTCACCCAGTGATTCACTCAGTGATTATCTCGCTCGCTCACTCACTCACCCACCCACCCAGCCACCCAGCCACCCACACACGTTCACACCCACTTACTCAAATTCACTTTCACTCAATTGCTTGCTCACTCGCATACTCACACACTCACTCACACTCCCGATTACTCACTCACTCACGTTCCCTCTCACTCACTCGCATTCACACTCACTCACTCACTCGCCACCACCCTGACTGGTGCAGTGCCAGATTATGGCCACTAGGGGCAGCGCACTTCCAGGCATTCAGGCGTAGCGGTGAGCAGGGGAAATGAGAGCGGTCCCCAGAGAGCGGGAGAGAGCGGGGGCAGAGAGGGGCCAGAGGTCCTGGAGGAAATGAGCCGGTTACTGTGTTTAAGTTCAGGGTGGTGGGGATTCATCCAGGACCAGAGGTTCGATGAACACACACACCGAAATCTGAGAGGAACCCAGAAAACCGGTCTGAGACAGAAAGAGACGTCTAGGCCGAAGAAGAGGCAGGTGGGAAAAACAATTTTAAATCAATCATATTAAACACCTGTGATGCAGCAGTATATCCATTATAAAGTATCATGATAATATATCGCAAATGATATTTAACAAAGTAGAAACTGTACTATTCACAAGAGAATCGCATTTGATTTAATTAGCTCATTATTTTAAAATACTGATACTGTTCTTTTCATAAATATGACATTTAATTAAGGCTGAAAAACTGAAATGACGCGCTGTTGAATTATGAATTAAAGCAGTGGATTCTGACGGGTTCTGCGGTGTCTCATCTTTGATTGCGTTTTTTTCTTTTTTGCTCTCATGAAAACCAAACTGAGGAATGACATTTCTCCCTGGAATGCGCACGGCATCCACAGAACTAATTGAGCCTCACGTGTTATACGAAACGCGTGAGGAAATGTGCGTCGTAAACGGTTTTTTTTTGCCTGCGCGTTAGTGCGTGCAGAGAGAACCTGCGTGGGACTCGGACGCGTCCGTCAGGAGGGCGTTGGGAATGGCGCTAGGGCTGGCGCTAGCGCTAGCTCTGCGCTGCGGGCACCTGTCTGAGGCGGCCATCGCCCCGCCACTGTCTGTCTCAGGCTCACATTAACCCGCTCGGTAATTACCTCCTCCACCTAAGCTAGAGACCTGCCACAAAATGGCTGCCGTGCACAACCCAGTGGAGGTGGAGGAGGTGAGACCCCCCCCCCCACTAGGAAGAGCTTTGAGATCATTTGATGAAAGGCGCTTTATGAATGTACTCTGTTGTTGTTGTTGTTACAGCACGGGGTGGGTGGAGAGAAAAGAACAACCAGAGCAGGCCCCTCTTTAATAACCCTAGCCCCCACCTTTTGGCGCTGGTGATGTCACAGAACTGGTCCCCACCCCCATTGTTCTGGCTTCCTTTGGCTGGGTTTACAGGCCTCATGAGTAGGGAACCAAATCACCCGCTCCCCGGGCTCAGAGACTGGCCCTCTCCCTTCCTCTCTCATTCTGTCTCACTCTCTCCCCCCTCCCTCTCTCTCTCTGTCTCCTCATCTCCCCCTCTCTCCCTTTCTCTGTTATCTCTACCTTCCCTCACCCTCCTCTCTCCCTCTGTCCCTTCTTTCCTGGTCTCTCCCTCTTTCCCTCCATCTTTCCCTCTATCCTTCCCTCTCTCTGCTTCTCTCTATCCCTACATCCCACCCTCTCTCTCCCAATTTCCTTCTCGCTCTCCCTCCCTCTCTTTTTTCCTCTCCCTCTCTCTCTTTCTTTCCTTCTCGCTCTCCTTCTCTCCCTCTTTCCCTCCCTCTCTCTCCCTCTTTCCTTCTCGCTCTCCCTCCCTCTCTCTTTTCCTCTCCCTCTCCTTCTCTTTCTCAGTCTTAGCTCCAGGGCCCCTTTCCCCTTATTGTTGGGTCTCAATAGTTTGGCCGGCACGACCGGCTCCTGTTTGGCGTCCGGGCGCTGCAAAAATAAACGTTGGCAGTGCCGCCCCCACCGCCCTTTAGGGGCGAGGGGGGGGAGGAGGGAGCGTTAAACCGGGAGCTGTGTTTATTAGCACTGGCATCGGCCGTGGGCGGGAACACACCAGTCGGGCGGCCTCCTGCCAGCGGAGTGGAAATGGGTATTTGACGGGCACAGTGTGATCTCGGGGCTCATTTATATAATAACACTGCGGGGCTGTGTTCAGACCTGGGCTGTGCGGCACATTATCCCGGCACACACCCCTGAGAGGAGGAACGAGGGTGAAACTCATTCTCCATCAGCACTCCGGCTCTGCTCTGGCTCTTTATGGGCCCGTCTCCCTCATAATGGGAAAGGGCTCGGCAGCCAGCCGATACTATTTAAGATTCAGCGCCGAGCTCTCCCCCCCCCCCCAAGCGCTCCTGTAAAAATGAGCGTTGACTGGTTGCGCTGGGAACAAAGTGAGCAACTGCGCGGTGAGAGGCGGCCATTTTGGTTCCTTTCCGAGGCGGTTTTGGAGCCCAGCGGTGCAGCTTCACGCGTCAAACGTAACGAGCTGCGATGGCGCTTTTTGGCGTGGCCCGGCACTCCACAGCCCAGAGGGCCTCGCCCCCGCTGCTCGTCCACGGGACCCGGCCCGCGTCGAACCACGAGCAGGACGTCCGGTCTGGGACAGGGTAACAGCCCCGCCCCCACGCTCCGCAGCGCCCCAGACCTGCAGGCGGCATGCGTGCCCCTACGGTTGCCACGGTAACGCACTGGTTTTTTTTAAAGAATTGTTCTTTTCGCCTTCCCAGAACGTGATGCACCTCCTCAGGTTTCGGGTTTTCCCAGGTCCGCTCTCAAGCTTTACCGCCATAACCTGCGCACCGCCATGGCGGTAAAGCGTGAGAGAGGACCTGGGCGTCGAGGCTTTAATAATGCATCACAGCGAGTATTTTCATTTCAGACCCTTCGTGAGGTCACATCTGAGCGGTGTCATTTCCGCCTTAAATGGTGCTGGGAAACGGGAGCCCGCGAGCTCTGAACGAAAACAGCGGGGGCCGCCCGCCAGAGCGGGGGGTGGGTGGGGGTTCGGGGTCGGGCCTCGCTTCCCTGGGAGAGCCAGCAGGGGGCGCTGTTTGCCGTCTGTGTAAGGCGGCGGGGGAGGGGTTGGTCGACAGCGGGAGGGCGACCCAAACCTGCGGTGGGTGGCGGCTCCGCGGCTCCTTTCAGGGGCCCCTACAAAGGCGCTGGTGTGGCTTGCTCCGCCCCCCCGTCTCTCCTACGCCCGCACAGCTGGGGTTCGACGCCCCCGTCGTTTCATCCGAACCCCTCTGTGCGCCCTCACAGATCAGGCCTTGTGTGCAGCCCTGAGGACCGTCAAAGAGCCCATTATGAGAAGGAGAGAGAAAAGGAGAGAGGGGGAGCGAGAGAGAGGGAGAGAGAGAGAGGGGTGCCATTCGAGCAGCGGTACCCCCAAATTTATACAAATTTGCCCTGAGTTTTAAAAAAATCACTTTTTATTAGAGGAAGAGAAGGACTGTTTGGAGTTGGCGGTTTGATATATTACCGCGTTGGCGGTCTGATATGTAACCTCTGGCTGCAATCTGTGGGACAGCGATGTTCTCTACGTTCCTCATTAACTCATCTTTTATATCTCCTCTACAATATTCATCATTAATTCATCTTTTAGCTACTCTCTGCAATATTCATCATTAATTCATCATGTCTCTCCTCCCTACAGTGTCTGTAATATCTGCATTTACCTGTGCTCTGGCGGAGGACTATTTCTCTTGTCACGCCAGTAAAGCAGTTTGTGTTTGAGAGAGAGCGAGAAAGACAGAGGGCAGCGGGGGTATGGAGAGTTATGGAGGTAGAGGGAGGGAGAGAGAGAGAGAGAGAGAGGCCAGGAAAGAGCGGAGATAGGAAGAAAGAGATGGGGGGAGGGAGAGAGAGGGAGAAAGAGGGGTAAGAGAGTGAGAAGGGGAAGAGGAGGAGAGACAGAGAGAAAGAGGCCAGGAAAGAGCAGAGATAGGAAGAAAGAGAGGGGGAGGGGAAGAAAGGGGGATAAAAGAGTGAGAGAGGGAAGAGGAGGGGAGGAGAGAGAGAGAGGAAAAGTGTGAGAGAGAGCGCTCTTGTTTGTGTGGGCGGAGCGCGCACGCGGTCGATGTGAGATCAATACCGGCGCAGTCGTTGCCGTGGGCAGCCGAGCTCCCATTACACGCGTCAGTGCGGGGTTCGTCCGCCATAAACACCGCCGCAGGGGCCCGGGCGTTACCGTGGCGGCGGTCCCGCGGCGCGTGTGCGCGTGCCCCAGTCCGGCGGGGAGATTTAGGCCAGCGTGAGGGAGGTTAAGTGGGCGTCTAACAGGCTGTCTGCGGCAGGTGGCTTACAGTGCGCTCCTGTCCTCCAGCTGGAACACTGCGGTGTTTAACAGCTGACTCCTCCCCCCTCCCCCGGCTGACTCCTCCCCCCTCCCCCTGACCTCCCTGACCCCTCCCCCCTCCCCTGGCTGACCCCTCCCCCCTCCCCCGGCTGACCCCTCCCCCTCCCTGGCTGACACTCCCCTCCCGCTGACCCCTCCCCCTCCCCGGCTGACCCCTCCCCCCTCCCTGGCTGACTCCTCCCTATCTACCCCTCCCCTCCCCGCTGACCCCTCCCCCTCCCCTGGCTGACCCCTCCCCTCTGCTCCCCCTCCCGGACCCTCCCCCTGTGACCCTCCCCCCTGTACTCCTCCCTATCTGACCCCTCCCTCTCCTGGCTGTTTAGACCCTCCCCGACCTCCCTCTCTCTGACCCCAAAAGCAGATAATCATTTCCACTTCCAGTATCTGAATATTTCATTCGTCTTAACATCCATGTGACGTTATAAGAAAGCTAATATTTTAAGGCAGGGGTGCGTGACTCCAGTTCTGGAGGGGCGGTGTGGCGTGTGTGCTAGTTTTGGTTTTTGACCAGTTATTCTGGTGTCATTTCTGAAATGGCTGCACACACCGGCGTCCCTTCCCCTCTCTAATTGCTCACAGTAAAACGACTTTCACCGAGGATGCAATGTGCACACTTTATCAGAAATGTTAAATGAGCATTGATGGTTGGGAAAATTAAAATAATTAAGAGCAGGGGTTGGCATGAAATTGAAAAGGCATCGACCACCGTTTTAAGGTCAGCGATTCCTCGTGAGAAAGGTGTTTTTTTCCCACTCTGACGCCGATTTATTTTATTTTGAAAAGATAGGTATAATTTCCGTGTGCCTCTTTTCGAAAGGCCCGAACCCTCTGAAGTTCCTGCAGTTCACAGGAGACCGGAAAAATGATTCAATTCTGGTCATCCGAACGAAACGGCACCTCCGATCCGGCGACGTCTGCAAACAGGAGGACGAGACCCCGAACTTCAGAGCGCGCAGCGAAAACCTGAACCTCCACACGCCTTCCAGCTCCCTCTAATGAACCCCAAACACCCGTCATTACCCGCTCTCAAAACTCCAAACTCCGCGGAGATCTGAGGAACGCGGCGGGAGAGAATAGTAAACACGGGGCGCGTCACGCCCCCTGATTCTCGCGAGCTCTCAGCGCGTCGTCAGGCTTAATTTATGCGCCTGGCGGTCCCTCCCCTCCTTCCCGCCGCAGTAGGCGTACAGAGTCCCCGCTTTGAAGCGTGTCGTAAGCTCGCTAATAATGCTCCCAGAAACCGCCTGTCATCTTTGTTTTTGACGTGTGTGTGGCAGGGGGGGCGGGAGGAGCGCCCCCCGCGCGGAACTCGGGGGTGTGTGTGTGGTGCCAGCAGGGCAATGTTTTTCTGGCATGTGTTATGTAATGTGCATATATTTTTTTTTTTTTTTGGGGGGTGGGGGGGTTAGTGGGGTTGCCACACCTGTGCCAGCCGGGTGGTGATGGTGGGGTTGGTGGGTTACCCTTTCCTTAGTTAGGTAACCCCCCTGCTCGTGGAGGTCAGGAGTCAGGATGGAGATAGGCCTCTGATGCTGTTGTGGTGCGGCTGAGTTTCTGCCTCCAGACTGGGTCGAGTGGCCCTTTGTGCTTTCTGCTGGAGGGATGGGGTGGATGAGTGGGTGGGGGGAGGTAGGGCGTGGCAAATTCAGATTGCCTGGAAAAAGGTGAATGGGGCCGCCCCTAAAGGAGAGTGTGTGTCCCGTTAAGGGCCCTGTTAGTGAGGACTTTCGGCCAGTGACGACCGTCTGGCAGCCCCGCAGGGTACCGCACAGCTGGCTGGAGGGGTGTGAAGTTTTGGGCACCCTGGGGTAGGAGGGTATCAGTTGGCCAGTGTCTCACGGCTCACTGGCGACTCCTGCTGGTCGATCGGGAGTCTGTAGGCACCTCGCTGGAGTTGTAAACTGCGGTGGGAGAACACTAGCCTCTCTGTGCGTAGCTAATCGATAGCGGAGGTAATAGCAATGAGCACTGATTAATACATGCCTTCCAGATTGGGAGGAAAATGGGGGGAAATTAAAATCAATAAATAAAGGACAAAAGTGAGCAAAATCTGACATTGAGTCATTTATTATTTTAGTGCACTATGCCATAAGTGCCCAGTCCCTCTATTTGTGCGGGTTTTTTTAATATAATCATATCAGATATCTTATATATATAAAGACCTACAGATGTAGTCATGTTCTCAGTCCATCTGTCTGGTCTGCACAAAAACCTTGATCCATTGTAAAAGACGACTTGAGGTTTGACGGGTCTGTCTCCATCCATCTATCCATCCATCCATCCATCCATCCATCCGTTCTTCCATCCATTTTCTAACCCACTTATTCCTGCTCAGGGTTGGGGGGTGGGGGCTGCTGAAGCCTATCCCAGCATGCATTGGGCGAGCGGCAGGAATACACCCGGGGCAGGTCGCCAATCCATCAGAGTGGCCCCGCCTCCTAGTGTCAGTTTGACGAATAGCTCTGTGGCCCAGTGTGACCGTCCGGCCTTCCAGGCTTGACCGCGCCGACTCCCCGCGGTCCGACTGTTGGTGCGACGTTAAAAAAAAAAAAAGAAGGAGAATGAAGACGTCTCTGTACTGGGAAGTTTCGCCCCCCTTCCCCCCCCGCTCACGGGCTCCAAGATGGCGGTTTATCATCGTCAGACGGCGCTTGGCGGTTCCGACGCGGGCGGCACGAAGGCCTCGTTCCCTCGCTGAGCGCTCCGTTCTGGGCGCTCGCCGCGTTTTTCCTCCCTTGATCTTCCCCGCGCTTGACGTTCCACAGGTTCCCGCCGCAAACGGACAATTAATCACGCTGACAGGGGAGCGGAGACTCGCGCGCGCGGGGCACCGAGACTCCACAAACACAAAGACTGAAATACTGATGTGGGGGAGACCTTTCGCACTGACATTAGCCTTATTTTTCATTTCTTTGCTTTATGTCTTTATGTTATCATTCAGTCTGCTTCTAAACCTGGGACTAGGAGCACCTGCTGATCAAAAGCATTAAATATACATATATATAAAAGAGTAATGGCATTTTCGGTGGCTCAGTGTATTGCAGTATTTTTTAATGACATTTTTTATTATTGAAACATGCATAAGACGTAAGAGAGTAATGAATCAGGAACAGCGCGTTATTATCAGGGGCTTTATCTTCCAGTGGGCATTCAGGAATATTAACTTCCCACGTTCGGGAAGTTGATGGCTGAGCTGATAGTCGGAGCAGTTTTCCCCTGGTTCCAGGGGTCGGAGTTCGTGGAGACGTGTCCCCAAGAAACGTCCAAGAAATGTTCCGTCCCGCCCCTTAGTCTCCTGCCGCGTGATGAAGGACGTCGGGTCTGCTGGTTTTCGGGTTCAGGGACAGCTTTGCAGCTACGGTTCTGGAAGGTTTCACGCCTGCGTCATGTGATGTTTCTGGAAGGTTTCACGCCTGCGTCATGTGATGTTTCTGGAAGGTTTCACGCCTGCGTCATGTGATGTTTCTGGAAGGTTTCACGCCTGCGTCATGTGATGTTTCTGGAAGGTTTCACGCCTGCGTCATGTGATGTTTCTGGAAGGTTTCACGCTTGCGTCATGTGATGTGTCGGTTATGCGGTTTCGACGCCGGTTCTGGAGAGCCGTGGTCCTGGTTTTGTTTCGCTCAGCTCTGAATGATTGGGTTAATGCAGGATCACGGTGCTACTTGCAACTGGTTTGTTTGGTCTGTCGGTCTGATATTGAGGTTAAATCACGACTCACGTGCACCT
>NC_057946.1:33757153-33784653 GCF_018555375.3 Anguilla rostrata | reverse complement strand
ATTTTATAGAATAGTACTTGTCTAATTGCAGAGATGTTTGCTAAGGACCTTCCTGATGGCAAAGTTCTGTGTCTCTTAAACTTGCGTGTGGGGGGGTGATATTGTCATGGCGACTGGCTGGCCGTCCCGGGCGGCAGGGAGCAGGACTGCGGCGTGCCCTCACTGCCTCAGGGGACCGAGGCGAGCTGCTCTGCGGCAGGCTGGGGTAGCGTGGGGGGGCGGGGGGGGAGGCGATTGGGGGGTTGAGCGGACGTGGGGAGGGGGCCCAGCGAGGGGAGGGGGAGACGGCGAGAGGGATGGCCGGTCGTTAACGTCATACTGCGCGGAGACGGCGTAGCGGCGATCTACCCCGCTGTCTGGACGGCGAGGCCCGGTGATGTCACTGTGCCTGCGGCAGGGGCAGGCGAATGAGAGGCTGCGTTTGTACCGGCGGTGTGGGTCGCGAGACTTTCGTGGGGGGGACAGGTAAACCCCGCCCCCCGGTGCTCAGCCAGGACACTGTCCTCAGAACGGTTTTGCATTTGAAATTATGGGCTGGAATCGGATAACCTCCTCAGCGTCCAGCACCGCGCCTGTCCCGGCTGCATCAGTAACGGCGGCCTGGACCCTAACCACATCACACCAGCGGCCTCCGCGCTGAACCGGGTTTCTTTTTTTGTATTTTTTGCACGGGCCCTGACACCTTAAAGAAAAATCGATGGACGAATTAATTTGGGTAAACGGTACGGGATGAGGACGGGCCCCCCCCCGGCTTGGCCCCGGCGTGGTAACGAGCGCTTCCTCCCTTTCGGGCGCCGTTAGGGAAGCAGCGTGCGTGCGCGTAATAAGCGTCCGCGGGACGCGCTGGCGCTCGGGGCCGCCGCTCAGCCATGAAATATGCATCGCCTCACGCCTCCTCAAAGGGCCCGCTCGCGCAGTGTGGGGGGGGGGGGGGGGGGGGCTGCCTCCCCGTTTGGATCGATACGCGGGCGGTAGTAATGTCTCAGAGCTGGGGGAGAGAGGGGGCGCTTGGATATTAGATTCAGGACGGAAAGCCTGGCGGGTCGCCGAGGGCGACTGTATCCGTTGCCGATTCAAAGCCTTCCTTTTTGAAATGAGCGGCCGCCATATTCCCCCCCCCCCACATTGTTTGTAATACAGAGGTTGCAGGCGCCATTGCCAGGTGGGGCACTGCCGTTGTACCCTTGAGCAAGGTGCTTAACCTGAACTGCTTCAGTATATATGCAGCTGTGGTTTATGAGTCACTCTGGATAACTCTGCTAAATGTAATGTAAATGGGATGGATTGTAGTCATACTGAAGCTGCTCAATAGGAATTTGGATGGAGGTGGGGGCGGGGGGTTTGAGGAGGGCAGGCAGGACATGCTCCTGGGGTGGGGTTTGGGATTGTGAGAAGATCCAGTGCACCTCCTTGGCGACTTAAGAACCTTGGGGGGGGGCCAGGGGTGATGTAGGTCAGTGGACTAATGGACTGTTTTTTTTTGCATATATGCTATGTGCAGATGCAATGTATCAGAGCAGTGACAGTTGGCGACTTGGTGGGTGACCAGTTGTCTGGCCCCTCTGACAACAGTATCTTTACAGTTGTACCTGTATCTACCCTTGTCTCTCTCTCTCTCTCTCTCTCTCTCTTTGTCTCTCTCTTTCTCTCCCCCTCTAACCCTCCCATTTATATCTCTGTCCTTCCTCACCACTCCATCTCTTTTGCCTTTCTTTCTCTTTTGTTTTCCTCCTCCTGCACCTTCCTCTGACTTCAGCTGCTTTCCTCTTTCATCTGCTAGAGTCCTCCATTCCTCCATTAATCTGCCTGTTTTTCTCCCTACCACCCCCCACTCCCCCAACCCCCACCCGACCCCCCCCCCACTTCTCTCGTGACTGCCGTTTAAAGCCAAGCTGAACTCCAAAGTCCAAAAAAAAACTTTTCGTTTTTTTTCCCCCAGCCCCCTCCTCCCTTCCTTATCTCCCTCTTTCCTCCTTGTCTCCATCTGCAGATAGGCTGCAGATGCACTTCTGTCAGGTTTTCCCTGCGCGGTTCGTTTGAAGTACCCAGCAGTTTTGTCGGTTGCGAGACCCTTAAATGCCCCCCCTCTCCTCTTTAGTGTTCTTCTACATCAGGCTTAGTGTTCTTAATACACATTAGTATGCTTAATACACATTAGACGTCTCTCTTCTAACCAAAGAGATTTATTAGCCCAGGCTAAAAAAGACCTGTAATAGGCTTAAAGAAGGCTTGCGGTTACTATTAAAGTATTCGGTCTGAGAATGACTGTTTCGAGAAAAAAAGAAGAAATGCCTTTTGTGGCTTTGAAAGAGTGGGCCCTGTGATTTATTAGGCATGAAATGTTGCCTCCCTCCGCTGCCTTACAGTTTGTCACGCGTGTTTGTGTACGGCGTGACACCCGGACCTGCGCCAGCAGTCCCCCCTCACCCCCCCGGGGCTATTACCGTCCTTTAATGAAAACTGTCAGGCAGGAACTACATGTTCGAAACAGGAAGTAACGCCCCGCCCCCCCACCGTCTCTCTTCCTAAATCTTGAACTTGGTGTTTCTGGAGCGGGCCACTGGCAGTTGAATGTAGGGGTTTGTCGATTGAGGAAATTTCTGGTCCCATTAATCTTTGCCGCAGGCCGCTGTGTAGGTTTGTTAGCCGACCGCTTGTGAGCGAGCTCCGTGGCCCGTCGCCAAGCCCCGCCCTCCAGCTTCTGCACCGAGGCGGAGACCGTGGCCCTGTGGAAAGCGGCGGCGCTGGGGGGCAGCGGGCGCGGCTTATAATCAAACGGTGATTGGAGGAGCTGCAGGCTTCCAGGCCCTGCGATGTCACGCTTCGCCTTGTTTTATTCCTCTTTATCTCCCCAGTTCCAACATCACGCAACTCGCTCTTATAACGCTGTTCTGCTAGCTTTCGCTGATTTCGGCTCATAAGTGGGGCAGCAGGCCTTCGGTCGAATGCGACCTTCACAGCGCGCCCATGTCACCTTCCTATCCGTCAAAGCAAAACGCGCTGCGTTCCGCTCGCTCAGGAGCAGGCGAGCGCGCTCTCTCCAAGCACGCCTGTCAGACGGTCTTCGAGCTGCTGTCCAGTTGCCGGGAGGCACTTCGTGAGCAGCTCGACGGGCAGGCCGTGAGCGCCCTGTCCACCAGCAGGGGTCGCTAGTGTGCGATGAGATTCTGTCTTGGCTAACTGAACCCCCTCACGACCTTGCGGGCTCTATCCGCAGTCCACACGAGCACAGTCTGGATTCCACACCAGACCTTGGGCCCCATCCAATCACTGTGGTTTTGTGGCAGAGGTGACAGTGCCCAGGTCCCTTAGCAACTATCTGGTGACATCATTTAAAGCACACCTCCATTCTCTGTTGATTTATATCTATATCTATATATATATATATATATATATATATATCCATTTAGATTAAGATCAGTATTCTGGGAGGAGGAGATGCATCCCTATTCTCCCTGTACAGTTTTTTGAATATGCAGTAAAATGTAATAAATCAATTCTGACGGAGTAGATTTTTACCCTGATAGATTCCGTTTGTAGTCTCACTGGGCAGAGAAACTTGGTTTTAAATTAACGCCTGGCATTTTACTTCGCACGTCACTTTTGCTTGAAACATCACGACGCGCCGACGATCGACCGTGAGATATTACAGCGCGGAGTACTCGCATCGGCATGCAGGAACAGAGTGAAAAACGCAACTGCCAATCTGCTTTTGGGAGAACGGCATTCTGGGAATGTGTTCTTGTTTACTTTAAATTTCAGTTTCTGTCAGTCTCCCGGATAACAGGCAGGGTGCTTGTCTTCAGTGAGTTTTGCCCTCAACTGATGTTCTGTTACATTTTTTCCACCGAGGAAACAATGGGGCTCATCCTTTTTTTTTTTTGCGGGGCTGCGAGGAAGCAAGCGAGGGATGAAAGGGGATAGCCGTGGGAGAAGAAAAGAGAGAGAGGATAAAAGGGAAAAAGACGGGAGGAACTGGGGACTGCCTGCTGAAGCTCGGCGGGCCGGGATGGGGTTTGGTCCCGAGGACGCTGCGGACTCCGAGGGGCGAGATGCCAGGCCCCAGAGTCCGTCCTAAACCAGCACCTCCTCTCCTGCTGACACCCCACGGACCGCGCATGCTCTGCCCCCTCTACCCAGAATGCATTTCAGTGCCACAACCGTGCGTTGTTATTGATTATTCTTTTTTTTTCTCTACATCATTCAGATGAATCCCAACTGCATATTTACAGCCGTGTTGATTTAAGAGAGCATGTTTGGGACCGTTTCATCGATATCCAGCGCCGATGAATTATTAAAACGCAGCTTCGGAAACGCGCCTCTCTGCAGAAAACCCTCCTCTTTCTCGTAACTTCAGAGCGCAGGCCCCTTTGTGGATAAACAGGCTCGGGTTCGAAAAAAAGCTAAGTGGGTGTACTGGAAGTTGAAGAGACAGCAGGAAAGCAGAGGGAAAGAAAAGATTATAATCACGTGCCTCTATCAGGACTTGTAAAAAGTCCTGCCGTTAAATGACATTTGCTGTGGAACTGGGGAGGGGTGGGAGGGGTTTGTTTCCACGAGCGAAATGCACGGTCGGCTGCCACAGGAAAGGTATGAATCCCCAGGACCCTGTTTGGAAGCCTAGCGGAGGCCTTGGCCCTGTTTGCAGTGCTAGCGAGCGTTCTGGCGAGCAGACCCAGGAAAGCGTGCTCGTTTGCCTGGGCTCGGGGAAGCCCAGCCTGTGGGGGGAGGGGTGGGGGGGGGGGCTGGGAGCCGTGTCACTCCGCCATGCTGGGGCTGGGAGCGTCCCTCTCAGACAGAGCTGGCTCTGGGCTTCAGACCCACAGTGGAGTAACAGCACCTGCCCACTGGACACTGTGCAGTAGAACTGCCTGACTGCTGAGCCACAGATGTATGGGAGGAAGAATGCTGCCAGAACAATGTTATAATAAAAACATTATTATTATTATTATTATTATTATTATTATTATTATGTGTGAAATCTCCAGAACTTTAAACTAAAGGGCTGTTTTACATAAAAAAATAAAAGGAAAAAAATGAGATGAAATGAATTATTAATCGGTATAATAACCCAAGTGCTTTGCTCAGCAGTAATACAAAGCTGGTGACTTTTTAAAACCTTTAACGAGTTTATGAATCATACAGTATAAAATCCTAACTCCTAACTGAATGTATCTGAAATATTTAAATAGGTCTGACGAACTTGGTTTCATTATAAATGGCGAGAGAGAATTTTGCAACATATACACAGTATGTTCTGCATTTGTATGTGAAGAAATGACTGGTGTTTCACTAAGAACTGACAACTGTCGTGGTTTCATTTAGACGAGACTCGGCTATTAAATGATTAATCGATCATGACAGTGTTTCCACACCTCTTCCTCGGTGTTTAAATTGCTACGGGCAGGTATGGTGATTGGTCTTCCGAACGGAACAGCGACGGGCTCCTAGCCAGCCGAACGCTGGGGGCGGAGAGAGAACGATCTTCTAAATAAACCTCCGGGAAACCGAAGGTGCCTCCGATGAATCTCACAAAAAAAAAAAACAAACCTTGTACCACGTCTGGGAGATTGAGCATCTCGCTCTCCTCCTGAATTTAAACGCTCTAGCTCCCCGCAAACACTGATTCCCACAAAAATGTGCTTGGGGATATGATTTTCCTGATTTTGCTGATGAATCAAGAAATATTGACTTTCAGACTCTGAACGTCTCTGGGGACCACAAGTGTTTGACCGCATTGCTGGACATCAGCTGTCAAACAGGGCATAACCGTGTGTGCTAATGACCTGAGTAACTGCCTGTGGTTTCGATATTTAGGGTTATGGAAATTCCTGATCAAGCGTAAGACATGAGTAACAGTCACACCCCCTTTGTCTCAGAGGGAGGAGGTCTTGTGTCAGGGGTTGGTGGTGGTCTGAGGACTGAAGAATTGCATGCTGAACACTGTTAGCGTGAAGCCAGCCTCCTGGAAGCAGAGGTTGAGAGGGGGGCCGCTCACAGGATTAGCTGGCTGTTCAGAAGACGAAACGGTTGCAAATTCCTAGTAATTCCCTGTAAATGGAATATCCTGGGGGGGGGTCGTGGTGGGGGCACGACCAGGAGGCTTGGAGCAGGTGTCACTGCTGCCTTTCGGCGTGAGGGGAGGACACAGTTTGGTAGCCGCAGTTCCCCGCGCCTCACATGCGCTGCCCCCTGTCCCCCCCCCCCACCCCCCGGCCCGCCCCCAAGCAGAGTATCTTTCCCTCCGATATCGATCCCATCTTTATCTCCCAATCCTCCTTGTTCCAGCACTTGGAACGACCCCATCTGGCCCTCTCGGGGGGACAATGCCCCTGCCGAGTGGTCATCACTGACCCGTAACACCCCCCCTGCTCCCCACCCCATCACCCTCATCCGGCCTTGGCGGTCGCTGCCCTGTCCAGGGGTCAGGGCAGGAGTGATGGGTTGAAGAGGACAGGGAAACAGCATCAATCTCAATTCAGGGAAGAGGCTGACGTACACGGCCCATGGCCAGCCCTCCACTGGGCGGAAAGACGAGTGGAACCAGCTGTTCGTCCTCTCAGTCACCAGCTGACCTCCTGGTCCCTCGTGGCATGTAGAACAAAAGCAGCGTATTCAGTCACACCCTCCTCGCCTCATTCAAAAGCTTGTAAGAACCTGTTGGGTTCACTCCGCACCTCCCCCACCCCCCACCCCCCCCCACGCAAGATTGAATGCCATATGTAAGAGGTTGTTGGGTTTGTTGGCAGATCCATATAACGCAGAGAAGGGCACATTGGTTAAAAGAGGGCGACATTCTGTGCATCTGTAGGACCTGAGTATACAACCAGCAAAATGTGTGGTCTTCAAATGTTCGTATTGGATTACAGTAGATTACATTAAACAAACTTTAACTTTTTTTTTTTTTTTTCCACAAAAGAACTTCCTCTGTAATGTCAGGTACCCACACTCTAAATAAATAAACAAATATAATGATAATAATAATAATAATAATGGCAGTGGATATCAAAATTCATTTTTCCCATTTAGGGGCCTGGCTGAGGTTCCAAACAAAAGTGAAAATTCAGCCTTGACAATATTGCCGTGGCAACAATCAACCTGCATTTTCAATGAAGTGCGGCCTATAATTGAACTCGTTACATTCATGTTTCTCATTATGTGTTTGAAATAGAACTCCCGCACTGACCTTACATTTTCCTTCAGTTATTTTGAATATAGCACATGGACGAGCCAGACGTTAGTGGTGTTCTTTCTTTATTATTTAGATGCTCTTATCCACATAACATCAAATCAAACCTATTTTGCATTTGTCCTGTTATTACCGGAAAGTGCCAACAGTTCAAAGCAACACGAATGAAGCTTTTTCACTATCAGTATTTATGACTGAGATCCACCAAACAAACAGCAAAAAGCTTTATGAGGTCTGAAAAACTAGTTATTATAAAAAAGTTAAAATGTTTGTGAAAGATATTCACTAAGAAGATATAAGCTATACAGCAGTTCTTCAACACGACAAAACCATTATCTCAGGCATATTTTAACAGGAGATAAACTGATAGCTTCAAACAGCAGGATTACTATATTAGATTTCCGCATAAAAACCCTGATGTGTCAGAACACAAAATCAGAAACAAAAGACTGCAACACGGAATACTCTACATCAACGCTACTCCACCCTGGTTTGTATAATCAGCAACCAGGTCAGACCCGAGAAACTAGGCTAGTTGAGTTAGCGAGCTGCTTTAATTGACCAATTGAGCACTAAGAAATCCATTGCATTCCCTGCAGATCTCCTGGGCCTGGGTTGAGTAGCCCTAGCTGCATTATTCCAGATTGCATACGAGTTTCAGGATTGCGTCTTAATGCTGAGAGCACCTGTGGGGCTGGGGGAAGTGGCAGTTTGAATGACCGGGGCTCACGGACGCCCAGGGGACAGTCACACTCGATATGAAAAACACTCAAAACATTTGAACTGGATGAGAGCAAATTGCACAGAAAACTGTCACCTTCGGTAAAATTCAGTGACTTCATTTCCATAAAAATCATTTTAAGGGGGGCGAGGGGGGGGGGGGGGAGCGGGTGCTCGCCGGTTTCCGCCAAATGAGCCGGTTGCATCAGGCAGTTAAACGCTCTCCGCGGCGGTCGCGGCGAGGCCGGCTGCTCCTCTTCGCTTTGCGCTCAATCTAACGATGCCTTCGTCTTCATCTTTTAATCTCCACCGTAGCGCGGCGCGCGGCGTCGCTTTGAGCTGTTCTCTGCGCTGTCTCAGCGCGAGAGCTCTCTCACCCTGCCGGTGTTACACAGCTGAAAAAAACATCTCTCGTCTTCCTCGATGCGGTTTACGCAGTTCCACTCGCGGAACGTGTCGTTACAGGCCTCTGGGCTCACAGACGAACAGCAGTCAAACGCTCCCGCTTCAGATCGCTTCTGAGCAAACACAGACGCATTTCCTCTGGTGGAGACACAAAGTTCAGAAGAATTCACAGGACCCGTATATATCGAGTGAGAATTTAAAGGGAGTTCAAACAAAAAAACAAAAAAAAAAAGGTATTTATTTTATTTGCAGTGACCTATTTAATTAGTATACTTTGGGGCGATCGGAGTTCTCGCTGTTTCCGCGCACGTTCTATTTCGAGTGCCCCGGGCGCTTGGGTACGCCCGCACCCCTGCTAATTAGCCGCTCTTGTTGTGTCCTTCGGGGCTCTGACGATCAACACCTCGCCCAGACGAAGGCGAAAGGTTTACAAAGCACAAAAATGTTCTGTTTATTGTTCTGCTTCCTTGTCTGCGGTATAATTTGTGTGACTTTAATACCGCAGCCAGCAGTGCTGTTTATTGTGCATCATTACGCGTGGTCGAGATTAAAGGCCTGAGATTAAAGGCTGTGTTTTGCTGATTGCAGTCTGGCTTTGATGTGAGAGCCGGTGTTATTCCTGTGCAGACAGGGTGGTGGCGCTCTCCTCAGTATTGATGCCACTTATTGTTTTTGGAGTGCGGTTGGGAAGTTCCCTTCCTGGAGGGACGGTGTGTAGGCGGGTTGTTCTTCCCCAGACTCAATTATCTGTGTACGCCAAGCCCAGTTCACAAAATTAGTCTTAAAGAAACGACACATCGGGTGTCATACTAATCAGTAAATATAGCTAAAATGTCAGCTCCTACATATGATTGGGGTTAATTAAGTAATTAATAGTGGCAGCAGGGGCTAAATCCAGAAATGGACCTGGCCCTCCTCCACATCCCCCCCCCCCCCGGGTTTTAGGACTGAGAGCAGCTAAGTGAAAGGTGAAGGGGGAACAGACCCCCCCCCTTCCTCACTCAGATATCAGCCGCAGGTCCTCCTGTTATCTTCTCTCCTCTGTCCGCCCCCCCCACTCTCCATTTCTCCAGTGTCCAGGACCTGCCATCTTTAGCAGGACATTTTGACACTAATTACATCACCCACTCATTACAAGGGTCAAAGGTCGCACACAAGACAAGTGCAGGGTGGGAGGGGAACTGAGAGTGGGCGGGAGGCATCAGGTCTGTCCTAGTGTGACATCTGCCTCCTGGAATTAAAATGCCATTATGCGTGAGTGACCCGGGGTGCGATCGGTTTGATAGGTTTTTAGATGTGGTTAAAGAAAAAAAAAAAAAAACACTAGTATGAGAAAGGAGAGGTCGACTGGCAGCTTGCTTTTTCTTTTGAACCCACCTCCCCATTTCAATTTTCTTTTACTTGTTGCCAAAACCACCTCTGTTACTGTCATCTGGGTTCCACACACACACACACACACACACACAGTCACACACAGTACGCCCAGCCCAAGCGCACTGGCACCGACTTTTATTTTTTGAGGATTCAATTGGCACGGACAAGAAAAGGATGTGAGCTTAACCAGTTCAATCATGGAAAATTACAGCCTGAGAGAGAGAGAGAGAGAGAGAGAGAGGGGCCGCCATCTTGATTTCCTGTGCGTCTGTGATTGGGAAAGCAGACCTTGTGTGGCTGGGCTGGGGCTGGGGTGGGGGTTGGGGTGAGGGTGTGGGTGAGGGTGGGGATGGGGGTAGTGTTAGTGGTGGGGGGGGCGGGTTTGAAATTGCGTTGGTGTTCTGAGGCCTACTGATGGGTCTGCTTCGGGGCCCAGCTTGTGACACAGTGAACACCCTGTCCAATGAGAGCAGTGTCCGTCCCTCACCTGAGACCCCTCTCACAAAGTAAGTTCAAATGTACTCTATCAGTGTGAAATGTACTCTGTCAGAGTTAATTTAACACTGAACATTTTACTGCATGGGATTCTCCCCCCACCCCTTCCCAGTCCCGCCCTGGTGCTCAGTCTCTCAGGGTAGACAATACATGGGGCATTTTTCTCCAACTAACATTATTTGAGAAAATAAATGCATACAGATTAGAAACCCTGTACGAAGGCCTGAGCAGGCGGAGTGTAATTTATGGTGGTGCGGGGATGCAGAACACCAGGACCTTTCTGTTTGAATAAGAGTGTATTACAGTGCTCCAGTATTATACCGTCACTTATAAATAAAGGATTAAAGTTGGCAAAAAAAAAAAAAAAGTGGGGGTGGCCATAAAACAAGGGTGGAAGAAAACGTTTTAAAAACTTGGGTTTGTAAATAATGATGGTGCACAACTTAACAAAATAAAACTTTAATTCATAAAACTGCAGTGCTTTGTATCTTAATAAAACATTAATGTACTATTATAGTCCTGCCAACCTTTTTTCCCCCCTGCAAACAAATGGCTTTAATGGTAAACTGAAGAGAGAGAAATGCCTCTGACCTTTGAATACTTTAGTTCCGGACAGCAGTGGACAGCTACCTTAACGAGGCTCTCTGCAATCAGAATACTTAGGGAGACGCCATTTTTTTTTTGACCAGGACCATCAAAGTTATCTCATGCGTAGAATCTTTTCTATGGTTAGATGCAGCAGTGCATTTTCAGCAATGCGGTTTTTTCACATTCGATCAGCTCAGTGCAGAGAGAGCGGGTGGACGGTGGACAGGCGGTGATATGCAGTAGCGGGGCATAAATACAGTGACTCCCCCTGTGGGAGGACATCAGTACTCCAGGCGGTGGGCGAGGTTGGCGGTATAGCGCGGGGGCGCTGTGCTTATAGCTTCGCTGTTGTGCTTTTTTGTGTCGTTACTGTTAGCCCAGCCATTCATCTGCTCTGACATTTTGTTTCGGGGAAAGTCACGAGGAACAGCCGCAGACGGCAGGTGTGTTCCTGGTGAAGATGTTTTTACTGGGGTCTGATGTAAGGAATGAAGCGGCATCATTGGGTTATACACAGCCGTTGAGAGGACTGGAGCAGGAAAGCAGGGACTGCAGCGGTGCAGCCCAGCCGTGAGCAGGCAGGATTACGTATTCTGCGTGTGCGAGGAGCTCTCGTATGTTAGGGGCTGAATTTGTAGCGGAGATTGTGGTAGCACACGCACGTGCTGCGCGACAGGCCTCATTCCCTAAATGGGTTAGCCTCGCAGTGCTTTGATAGAAGCCACAGGGGAGCTCTCGTCAGGACTCCTGATTGGCTCGTTGGCTCGCTTGACCTCTGTGCGGTACGACGTGTCGGTCTCCGCTCGGGGATTCGCGCGTGGCGTTAACGTCGGTCGCTCGCGTCACCAGAAGCGAAACCGCGGAGGGGCGAGCGCTCCGGCAGGTAGGAATAGGATCCGGGCTATAGTCCGCCGAGCTGGCAAAGAGCCCAAGGGGATGTCCCGTGGTTCCCGTGGCGACCCCAGCTTGAGTGGCATCTATGACAGGAGGAGGGCACCGGCGAGATGGCGACACAGTGGCGGTAACCCTGACAGCCCCAGACCCGGGGAAACCGTGTCGTTTAAAAGCCGGAGGTGAAGCACGTTATGCGCCAACCTGACGAAGAGCCAAAATCCTTAAGGCGTCTAAATTCAGTTTGTCTTTTGGAAGCTTTGATAGCTTGCAAGTGCTATCGTTTCTTAAAGCAATTACAGGTAACCAGTGACTGTGAGCAAACATGCAGGCTCTAATCTGTTTGCACTGAGATTGAGATTTGCTGCACAATGCTGCAGACCATGAACAGAGCAGAAATATCTGAAATGCTTCAACGTTTTTTTATGCTGGTAAATTTATTTTATTGTATTTATTCATTTATTTAGTTTTTAAGAACATTATGAAGTCAACCATCCGTTTGTAGTTGTTCCACTTTTTTCAGATAATGAGACAGCAGAGGGTGCCTGTGTGAGGAAATCGAACCCCAGGCCCTGTAGCTGGACTTGAGCGGAGGGTTCAGATTCAGCCGTCCTCTGGGCCGTGCCACGCTGACTCCCACACGTTGCTAAATTTGAAAAACAGTCCCTGAGAATTTTCACTTAAAATGTGTGACTAACCCAAACATACAGTCATGCGAAGGAAGAACTGTGTTCTGAATGCTGGTAAAAGTAGACTGTTGTCTGCAGGAATTTGAACTGGTGTCTAAAATGTTAATTTTATCAGGTAATAATAATTATAATAATATAATAATTCAGTCCTGGGCTGGCGTAAAAGCAGACAGACAGACAGATGGGCATCCAGCTCAGTATCTGCACCTGAGAGCACACTTCAGACTGGAAGATAAAGCTTCCTCCTCCACTCTTTCAGAGAGCTATCGCTAACCAACACCCCCGGCCCCCCCCCCCCAACCTGTGTCCCGACTCAGCATCCTGGCAGCATTCTCAGTGGAAGGAGCGGGCGGGGTTCGGGGAGGAGGTCAGACGAGATGAGCGAACTGTAAATAAAGACTGTCACCGCCATTTGTGGGAATCGCACGCTCATCAGGATCGAGGCGCGTCAGCAAATATACAAGGGAGGGCGCAAAGTCATGGGGTGTGGGGGGGGGGGGGGTTGCGTGGGGGGGTGTAGTCAGGATAGTGCCGCTGGTAAAAAGAGGACCGGCCATGCTGGCGTGTGGCACGAGGGCCTCAGTTAACATCTGTGCTCCCAGTGACAGGGACCCACAATGCACTTCATTTATATCAATTGGACCGGATGATTTGGCGCTAAGTGACGGTCGGCTGCTTCTGTCTGCGTGGCCATATGCTTCCCCTCTCGTCTTCTGCGTGACTTCCTGACCCTGCCCCCATCCTCAGGCCCCGTGTGACAATTACGGCTCAGCTGATTGGCCGGGACGCATATTTGGAATTTGTA
Organism: Anguilla rostrata; assembly: GCF_018555375.3. Taxonomy (NCBI): domain Eukaryota; kingdom Metazoa; phylum Chordata; class Actinopteri; order Anguilliformes; family Anguillidae; genus Anguilla; species Anguilla rostrata. The sequence continues at coordinate 33,771,497 of NC_057946.1, read as the reverse complement.
TAAACAGAAGAAATAAGAGTGAGCGGCTATGGTTCACTCAACATTTGACCTTAGATCTGACTAGCGATTAAAGGCCATAAATACTTATTTCTCTTCAGAAACACAGTTCAGTGATCACTGAAACTAGCATGCCAAACTCAGTTTGTGAAGAAAAAGTGTAAGTGATTGCTTTTACTTCTGCGGTCTCCCATACATCAGAAGACGTCTGGATGCCGAAAGTAAGACACACTCTCACATTTAACAATAACCTGTCAAAAGTCGTAGGTTTATAGGCCTGGAGCTGTACAGATCTTAAGATTCTGTAAAGCCTGCTTCACACGTTACAACACTCCTACAGGATTCTTTTAGATATTTTTTTATTGTAGCCCGCCTCCGATGTGCTGATGTCAGACAAATACAGTGCACCTATTGGCTGTCGGCGGTGTATTATAAATTGCGTCGTTGGCCGTCACAAATCTTTTGAGCCAAGTCTAAAAACTTGCAATAATATGAAACATGTTTGATGTTTGTATTTTTTAAGAGGCTGTCCATGCAATAAGCAAACAATTAGGAAATAATGTGTATTTATTTTAAATGTTCAACTTATTCTATTAAGTAAATTTTTAAATGACAAACAAGTGAAATTAGTTGAGATACTAAGTGAATGTAGCAATAGGTGTTTCTTTTGCAATTTACTTGTTTACATTTTCTTGCTGTGGGGTGAAACACATTGAACCTGCTTACTGCATGTGCACTAGGAGAAATCATACATAATTGACGTGTAATAACATATTTATTACCATTCTTCTTTTTTAACCACATGAACAGGGCCTCAACCTTAATGTATGTATGGCGGAAAGTTATTGAATGATGAAAATGGAAGAAGGCCCAATCTTCCATTTCTTCACAAGATTTATGTGCATTCATTTTTTGTGCCCCCCCCCCCCCCCAAAAAAAAAGAAAAGAAATTGCTTGTCTTATCACGCTGTGATCGTATCCAGTGTGGAACAGTCCAACCTGTGAAGAAATGGTGCAAAATTTCAGGTGATTTTAACCTGGGAACTCAAAAAGATGGTTTCCGTCACATCTAAACGTATTGGTTTAGTACAGTGGTAACCAACCCTGTTCCTGGAGATCTACCATCCTGTAGGTTTTCATTGTAACCCTAACAAAGCACACCTCATTCAGCAACTAGATAGCTTGTTGAGCTGCTAATTAGTAGAGTCAGGTGTACCAAATTAGGGTTGAAATGAAAACCTACAGGATGGTAGATCTCCAGGAACAGGGTTGGTTACCACACACCTAACAGGCGTGTTTGCAGTTTCTCAATTGCCCAGCAGGGGTCACTGCTTTTTGTTTTTTTACTAGAGCCAGCTGTGCTTTACATTGCGGGTCTGCTGGACACAGTAGGCACTAGAACAGTCTGGATTCAACACCATACCGTGGGGCTCATCTGTGCTCCAGAACAGTGGCTTAACAGGATGAGTAAACCACAGCAAGCCCATTTTTATAGACCAAATTTTATGGCTGCCAAATAAAATCTGTGGCGAAGGTGTACTCAGGTTGGACAATGTATGGCATTACTGCCTCCTCTGAGGGCGTCTGTCAACACTTTTCAAGCCTTTGAAATAGGAGCAGCTGATAATATCATGGTTGGTTGGGGGGGGGAGGCAATTTGCCACAAAGAGGGAGAGAAGGAACTCTTCCAAATCTCCTAAGACCCTTAAACCCAGGTAAACAGTGAGGGGATCCATCTTGAAAGGCGGCGATGGGGGAAACAGAACCAACAAAACAGGTGTTGAGTTGCGCCCAGCTATGTCTGTGGAAGATCTGTTATTTTTGCACACCAGGATTATCCCCTTTGGGGCGGGGCGGGGGTGGGGGCAGGCATTTTGACACCTCTGTCTTACTGTTTGCACATTCCCAGTACTCCCCCCCCCATGTCCCTCACAAGTTTCCCATGCAAAGCCCCCCCCCACCCAAGTGATATAATACTGTGCCTATTCATTCTGAATTCTGTGGCTGTATGTATGCACATCATTTATATTCTGATTTTTTATGGCTAGTGTGACAACCTACTGCTACAAAAAAATCTTTCTATTATCAACATTATTCTCGCAATCCGAGTTGAGCAGCTTCAGTTTATTATCGAATAAACAAACTAATGTATCAAAGAATTTTGATTACCTGTCTCCAGTGCATTTGGACAGAAACCCCGTCACGCGCAGCGGGTAATGTTGAATGCAGTTCCACTTTTGACCTTTCGAGAGACCGGCATGCTTTTGATATATGCCGGTATTAGGAATTGTGCACAGTGGATTACCATTGCCTTCCTGAACGGAGGCACCGTAGCGCGCGCGTGAGCCGACGGCTCTATGACCCGGTATGCAGGTCCTTTCGCTGTCTTTTTCTCTGTATCAGCGAAGCCGAGGGAAGACGGAGCAGGGAAGGAAGTCATTAGTGTACTGAAGTCCAGTTTGTTGCAGTTGCAGGATATCCTTCCAGCTCTTCGCTCAGAAATTCTTGGGATTTTTTCTGTTCTTTTTTTCCGTGACTGCTTCTCTGTCGCGCTCCGCTTATTCTGAGCAAGTAGCGCTTTCTTCTTGGAGTTCTCTCGTGGAATGACGGTTTGTTCTTGGAATTAAAAAAAAAAAAAACTAAACTGCAAGCCTGCGAAGGAAGAGGAAACGTTATCCCTTTGGTTCGAACGGGTATTTGGAATACGAATTGATAATATGCTTATGTGGTTCCAGGGGAGAGGAAAATAAGGAAAACAACTGTCTTGATCTTGTACGCAGTAATTTTCCGTTCAGTTTTTCGGATACACTCGACTTTAAACATGTTAAAAGGGACCTAGATGACACTACACAGTTGTACAAATTCTGCGGCTTTTTAAAGCCTCGAAGCCTGAAAAGAATAAAGTTTATGAATAAACGATTCCGCAATCCTACTGTTACAGTAAAGGGATTGTCCACTTTCAATGAGGAACCCCGCTTTGCAACCCTCTTCCTACGGACACATTGCGGAGCTGATCGCCTATCCGCACGCTTGCAGTTTTTCTTATGGACTGTGCGGTAATTAATTTCACCTGGTAAAGTTCCAGATAACGTACAGTGTATATTGGATTTAAACGGAGACTGTCAGAAACGTTCCCAGTTTACAGCCTGTCGTTTGCGTCATTTTCATCGTGAGATTTTTTTCTCTCTCGAAGGGAATATGCTGCAAAATTGAAGGAAGTCGCGAGGCAGTATGACTTGGTCCTGCAACTCCCTTAAATCTAATTTCTCAGCGTGTATAATATCTTGATGCTGTACATTTTTGGTTTACAAATATGATGAAATGGCAGCCCCGGAAGAAGGTAAGCGCAATTGATATCCCACTTTTAAACCGCAATTTATTTTTATTCTGTAATTTTAATTGATTTTATTTTTATTTGTTTATTTAATTTGTTTCATAATTATTTTTATGTCTGCGGCAGATACTTTACAAGACAACGGGGACTAGTTTAGAATGGCATAGGATTGGCTTTATCTTTCACGAATTTGTATTCAAATTAAGTAAAACCCGTGCGATTATGGTATTTTCCCGATATTGCACATTGGAATGATAACGTGATACGTTCCACTGTATATTTCCTGGTGTAGCTTAGGTTTCGTACCACTATAGACTGCACTGCCTGTTCGCGTATTTTATTATGTAGCCTACGGTGTAGGAGCCGGTATCTCGTAATTTTTCCCAGGCGAAGTTGCAGTGCAGTTTTTTTCCTTCTGTGAGCTGGGTGTAACGGAATGTCTTGCATTTAACGTCGGAGATACAAAAACGCATTTTCATCTTCAACGTGTAAAAGTGTAAAAGATCTGTGTTCTGGGAATACCTTGATAACTTGTGTGATGCAAAGATGCTGGACAGCAGTTAGCCTCCGGGACAACTGGTGCGCTGGGAGAGCTGTATCACTGTGTCGCCCGAGGCTATTCGCCTGTCCTGTTTGCCATATCACAGACCGCGCGTTCAAAGAGGCAAGCGCGAGAGTGCTGCCCTAGGCATAACCAACCACGCTGTCCTTGCGTAATTTCTTTGAACTGTGAGGGAGCGCGTTCAAGAGCATCCGCGCGTGTGATGACAGAACAGTTGTTCCGTCGAGGCTACGTTCTCTTTTTTGAAGAGCAGACTGGAATGGATCACTGTTTGATCACATGATCATTTAGCACCTCTTTATCAGGGATCTGAGCTGATCAAAAACGCGCCTACTCCCTCTGATGGAAGCTGCGGATATGGGTGTACAGTAGCTATCACCGGGCCTTGGGCGCCCCGTGTTGCACAGTTCAATAGCCCGTCAACATAATGTTAATAATCTGCCCACTTATTTATTATATGACATGCTGTGACATTATATAATACCATGTTGATAATGGCCTCCCCTATAGCAGCCGTTACCACGAGGATGTCACGAGGATGTCTTGCCAGATTTCAAAGTAACTTACAGTCATGTGAACTCATATGTCCCACATTATAAAAAGGCAAATCTACACAATGTGTAGTGTCGAAATTGAAGCATGCATTCTATGGGTGTAGTCTATACGCTGTCGGGGTTGCTTTTTTACCTGGAATAAAAGGCGGAAAGAAATAATGGATGGTTCTTATACTTAAGGCTACCAACACCTATGCACAGCGAAGTGTTTTGAGTCATGGATTTGGCGCAGCGCACAGACGCTGGCATATAATTTACTGATACTTCGTATGATGTATACTTATTTTAAGTAGTGTTTGTAGGCTGCGGCCTTCCAGAAGCAGCCACGCAACTGGAACCATTTGTGAAATCGCATGCTCAATGGCTGGGGTCCAGTTTTCCCTCTGTTTGTGAAATGTTGTCCTTGGTATAAATATAGGTTTTTTTTACGATAAAGAATGCTCGCAGTCAGGAGTCTGGAAGGGAAAGCTGCTTGTAATTTCCTTTCATTCCACAGGGGGGCGAGCATCGGCAGATCAAAGGAACGTGTCGGTTTCCTCATACTTGGAGACTCGAATGAGGAGTTTGGCTGCATGTCAGACGGCTCGCTCTCCCCCTCTCTCTGTCTCTCACACAGTCGTTCTCTGGATGCATGCACACGTTCTGCAGAGCAGTTGTTTGTAATTTGAATAGTTATTAATGAGGATAATTTTAGCGGATGCAATTTACCATGGATAGAAAGGAACTGGGGAAAAGAGTTCTTATTATAACATTATTATCACAGTAAATAAAAAATCGGTCGATGTGGTGATTCATGCTCGCAGCTGCGGATAGACCTCCTTGGAGGATTAAAAACCCTTACTCACTCCAGGAGTCCGAATACAATCACAAAGTCAACCCGCAGATATCACGGGAGACGTGATTACTATTCATTGTTATTCAAGGAGGCAACTTATTTAAAAAATAAAAATAAAAAAACGGAATAAACCGTAATCAAGAATGACTGTTCTTCAGTCTCTCTCTGCGGGAGCTGATCCTTAGTTTCTCGCGACGCATCCTTCATTAATTTTGAAGGCTTGCGTAACACGCTCGTGTTCCTTACCAGGAAATTTTGAGACGCCCGTTGATGTGATTAAAGTGCGACTCCCTTGAACCGCGGCCCCAAAACGTATCACATTTTCAGGCTGCGGTGAGTCGCCAAACGCGTGCAGCCCATCGAAAGTTCTGTTCTGTAATGTTGGTTTTTGTGACGATCCAATTTGATTCACTCGAAAATGCATAAAGTGATGTGGCCGAGTACAACGCTGTGTCTGAGTTGCACTGTACTGTAGCAGCACTGGAAACTCCTGTTACCAACGTCTTCCGGTTACGTAACAGAGGAAGAAAGGATTTCAGGAGCATAGTATGCTATCTGGCGAATCCATAAAGTCTGTAACCCCTATGTATATAGTCCTTTCTTCTGGATGGAGAGACATCACTCTCACCACCGGCTTTGCCTGTTTCCTCAACGGTTTAGCATTTCGTTGATCTTTCCCTCATAATATTTTCATTTAAGGCCCGCTCTGCCATGGAAACACTGTGCCATGTCCCGAAAGCCTGAGAAGATAATAACGTCTGCCTCCTTTTCAGACTTTTCTTTCTGTTTTAAATGGCGTGTGGACAAAATAATTTCCACTTGCTGAGCTCCAGTATGAAGCCTGAAGTCCTGCGCATTCTGTTATGTGCACCTTGTTTGGCCTTTGACTGGTCTACATCAAGTCCACATACACAGCGAAATATTCAGCGTTGAATCAACTCTTACAGAGTACAGAGTAAGAGTTGGTTCCTATTGGACTCGTGTACTCTGTTAGAGTTGAATCAACACTAGACATTGTGTGTACATGCTGTCTTTTTTAGGAATCATGTAAACGGACAGTGGAGGACCCCCGGAGGGGTGCGTTCTGAAGCACACTGTCTTTAGCCTCTTTTCCACTGCAGGGCCAAACGGTTCTGAGCACGGAGAGGAACGGTTCCAATGGTGTTTCCTCCTGGAAACGGTTCGGCGCGGAACGCTTACAAACCTGTGCCCTGCACGATTTTTGCTCAGTGCAGCAGAACCGTTCGGGTGGGCGGGCTTAATGACATAGGTATTCACTGATTGGTTTTACGGTCGCTGATCCGCTGCGTCACTTGCTGTCGTCACTAGTTTTTCTCAGATGCTTCCTGGTCCTGGTTTTAGCAGCCCGACAGATGGAAACAGAAACGGTAACCGTTCCCACGAGCCCTGAGCAGCGCGGAACGGCACGGAGCGCCCCTGGTAACCGTTCGGCCCTACGGTGGAAAAGAGGCTTTTGGTTACCAGGCAATGTCAAGTTGTAGTCATGGAGAATATGATGCACTGTGAATTGATTTTCTTTTAAAACAATGTAAAAAAAAAAATTAGATTTAATTTTTTTTTTTGCGCAATGTTTCCCTGGCGCTGTTATGTTTCCTATTAACTGCAGGCATTGGGTCACGGTGGGCAAAGTGGAGCGGAGCGTGCCGCCTTCTAGGCTTGAGAAAACAAAAACCGTCGGCATGGTTACTTCACACATGCCAGCTCTGTTTCCCACAATCCCTCAGCGAAGAAAGGGCAAAAAAACAAAACTAGCGAGAGATCAACAAAGGAATAAAACCTCGACTTATCATTGACTGTCTGATCTGATTTCAGTCTAACAGTTTTATTCCTGACTGTCTGTTCTCCTAAGTCTTACAGTATTAGGCTTGGCTCTGTTCTGGTCTCAGTCTTACAGTAATAGGCTTGGCTCTGTTCTGGTCTCAGTCTTACAGTATTAGGCTTGGCTCTGTTCTGGTCTCAGTCTTACAGTATTAGGCTTGGCTCTGTTCTGGTCTCAGTCTTACATATTGCTGTTGTTTGTCTCATCTTACGTGCTTGGCTCTGTTCTGGTCTCAGTCTTACAGTATTAGGCTTGGCTCTGTTCTGTTCTCAGTCTTACAGTATTAGGCTTGGCTCTGTTCTGGTCTCAGTCTTACAGTAATAGGCTTGGCTCTGTTCTGGTCTCAGTCTTACAGTATTAGGCTTGGCTCTGTTCTGGTCTCAGTCTTACAGTATTAGGCTTGGCAGGCAAAGATCATGTCGGAATGCAGAACAGAAGGGGAGAAAGATCCATATGTCTTAATCCCCCTGCTACCCCCCCACCCTCTCCCCTACTTCATAAAAAAGCACGCTTGATCATTGATGCTGTCATCTCATCTTTTATATTTTTTTCATTTTCCCTTTCACCGATATCTTCCCCGTTATCACCCTCTCTTTTCACCTTCTCTCTCTCTTCCTCTTTCACACCCTGTCTCTCTCCCTCTCTCACCCTCTCTCTCTCTCTCAGTTTCGATTTCAATGTGCTTTATTGGCGTGAAATGCATATAGTACACATTGCCAAAGGAAACGTACAAAAACATGTTGTATAACAGAAGTAAAACATGAACAATTGTTAATACTTCTAAAATTATAATTGGAGTTCAAACATAATGAAATGAAATAGTAATCTCTCTTTCTCTCTCTCTCTCTCTCTCTCTCTCTCTCTCTCACTCACTCACTCAGGGAAATCGATCCAGGAGCTCTGGTGAACATGTATTGACTTCACTCGAACGTTGCCTTTGTCGCCCGATAATGGATTACACTAATAAGTTTGATACTCTATGTTTGCCGAGTCATTCTGATGGGGGGGGCGATGTCTGTCCAAAGCGGAGAGGCGCGTGGGAAGAATCCTTTGTTTACGGCGCATTAGCGGGATTACAGCGCTCCTTCCCGGCATTAACTCCTGGGCAGATTACGGGCGTTCTCCGTTACGAGCTGGCGGTGCCCGAGGGGGAAGCTCGCCCCTCTAACCGCTGCAGAGATGATGTGAGAGTCGCCCGTCCCCGTTGGCTGGCGTTGGCCTGCGAAGGCGTCAGATACGCGCAGAGCGTTTGGCCGTGGGTGTGTTTGTGCAGGTCCCGCGCGGCTGGCGTTGTGCTCGCCCGTCCGGTGTACGCACAGAAGAAGCGCGCGGTGTCTTGGGCGAAGGACGTCCCCTAACACGTTTCGGACGGTCCTACGTGGCTCTCGTTTCAGCTGCTGCCCAACAGCGTGCGCTCGGATACATACTTTTTCCTGTTGCAGTTTGCGGGTTGAGTCATTCGAACTGACCGCGAACGCGGGTGCTGGGCCGTTAAGGAAATCTGCTGATTGGACGGTTTGTCTGGCAGCGGAGGTCACGGAATGCCCTGGCTGTGTGTGAGCAGGCCAGCGAGCGCTGCAGACTGCGCCAAGACTCAGAGAGCAGAGGAATGTGGACCCCACTGGCAAAGAGGAAATGGCTATGATGCACACACGCACGCACGCACGCACACACACATACACGCACGCACGCATGCATGCACGCACACACCACCCCGCATGCAAACACACCCTACATGCAAACACACTCACTCAAATCGCAACACAAACACACCAACACTCCCCCTTGTACACACACGCACACGCACAGGCATGCACAGGCATAAACACACTCTCACAACTCTCACAAATACAATCACAAGCACACACACACTCACAAACACTCCCACACATCCCCCCCACACACACACACACACACACACACACACAGGCTTACATACATACACACATGCACACACATTCACACAATAATACATGCATAAACACATAGAAGACATACATTCACACTCATACACATATACATGCGCACACAAACACATACACACATGTACATACGCACTCTTTGACACATACACAAGCATACACAAATACACAACATGTATTCCAATGGCAAATTTTTTTAACAATAATTCATGAAAACGACCATCCACAGTTCAAATTCTTTGTTAGCTAGCATAACAAAACTGAATGACTTTCCTGTGGCCTTTTTCTGCGGCGTTTCTTGGGACGTCCAGAGAATCGGACAGGTTTGCATGCTGGGAACGTTTACCCTGACTTTGCTAACGTGCCTGGAATGTTCTGGAAAACAAAGCTGTTAGCGGTGTACGCGCCTGCAGTCGTGTTTCGCTGGGCTGGTTCTGGTCCAGAGCCCTCCGTGGGTCAGCGCATGCAGCCTGTTCTGGTTCTGAGCTCAGCTCGGTGTGTAATCCGTTAACCCAGGACGCTTATATTTAGGTCTCTGTGCCCGTAAAAGCCTTGAGGGCGGTGGGCTGCCGCCCAGCTGTGTCTGAGGCACGGCAGGGCCGGGTTTCGGGGTCCCTTCGCCGTCCAGAACGACTGTTTTTCGTTCAGTCACGTAGACCCCCCCCACCCCCCACTCTCACCATTAAACGAACAGGAGCTGGACGTGTTTTTTCAGACGAAAATCCTGTGCCGAAATGGGTTTATTATTAGAAAAGAAAAAAAATTGTGGTTTGTCAGAGCTGAGATTCTGATTAAGGTAGAAAGGTGTGCTTGGAGGTCTCTGGATGGTGAGATCGTGGTCACGGTGGTGCGTGGTTGACAGTGCCGCAGGCCAAGAACCTTCTCACCTGGCAAAGCGAAGCGTATCGACCCCCCCCCTCCCCCCCACGGCGGGAATGAGGTGCCGTGTGTCCGTGCGAGCGGGATCAGCTCGTGTCGCGGGCGATACTCCCTCATCGCTGACCTCATTTGGTGCCTCTTAACCCCAGGGCTGTTTCTTATGTTCTCACGTTTTCTTTGGGGTTCTGTCTTATTTATGATGGCTCTGCAGGAAGGTCACCTCGCCCCGAAAGTATCGCATCAATCACCGCCCCCCCCCCCCCCCCCCCACACCCACCCCCTCCAGCCCGTAGGCCTTCTCTTTGCCGGGAAGGGGGCTGAAATGAATTCTTGATGAGGGGAAATCCCTCATACTCTGGTGTGGCAACAGTGACAGGGCTCCAGGTCTAAGTGCGGTGGGTTGGAGAAGGTGGACGGGGGGGGGGGGGGTGTATAGGGTTGGGTTTGGGGGGGGGCGGTTTGGCTCTGGGCTCATGCTAATGCTTTTTTGGGAAGAAGAAGACCCTCCCTGGAGCTGGTCTCCTCTCCTCTCTTCCATCCTGCTTCGGCTGTGTCCCGTCTCAAGGACCCCTGGGGTGCGACCCTGGTCCCGGAGGGCCACAGAGTGTTCTGGGTTCCGGTTTGTTGCTCAGAGTTTGATTACACTGTTACCTCTCCTCTCCTGGCTGCTTTGGTCTGAGCTGGTTTCGGAGGTGAGGGGAACAGCCAGCAGAACCTGTGGCTCTGTGGGACCAGGGCCACTGAACCATGCGAGCGGACCCAGCTCTGACCAGGGAATGGAGAACCCTCGCTGTAGGAAACAGCCGGGGTGGGGTTTCAGGAGGGACGCGTGCGTTTCGGGGCAGGGGGGGTGCAGGGAGTGGACCAGGGGAAGGTGGAGGTGGAGGGCAGAGGATGGAGGGTGGGGAGGGGGTTTGCGAAGCGAGAGTGCCCCCCCACTCCCTCCCCATGGGAGATGCGACAGGATAGTTGATGAGGGGCGGGACGGCACCTGCTGTTCTGACACCGCAGCATATTTACGCCCCCGCTGCCCCGAGAGGAGATCAGCGGGAGAGAGAGATCAGCGGGAGAGAGAGCTCCGCGGCCGAGCCCCAAATCGCTGGACCCAAATTTACGAGCCTGCCCCGCTCAACCCCATGGGATCCTGTCAGCCAGATATAGATATAGACGCTGTTCCATTTTTTATTTTTATTTATTTATTTATTTTGCTTTGTTCGCGAAATCCCGTGACCTGTCACCACGCCCGGGCGCACATGGTTCCTCGCCCCGCCGCTCCCTCCCGGGGGGGGCCGCGCACCCCTCCGCTTCCTTCTCCGCAGCGCCGGAAAATGAAAAGTAACAGCGAGAAACCGGGACGGCTCACAAATCTGGTTTGCCGCTAATGCCCGCGTCCGCGCTTCATTGGCTCGGAGCCCGTTGTGCGGAGCGTGCGAGGGGGTGTTAGGTGCACTGTTGACCCCGCTGAGTGTCCTTTTGACCCCGGGGGGGGGGGGGCGCGTTTGTGCCAGGAGCCTCACGGCGAGCCTGGCTAGCGCTGAAACGAGGTGCGGTGCGGTGCGGTGCGGCAGGATGTCTGCGCGTTGGATCTGCCCACCAGACCACATGCGAGCGTGACACCCCGTGGGGGGGGAGGGGCTTAGATCTCTTCCACATGTCCCCGCTGGCCGGTGTAATGTGCTCAGCAGATGCCTCTTTTCCAGGGCTGTGCTGCTCCATCGCTCAGATCTCTGAGAAAGAGATCGTGGCTGCACAGCTGCGGAGGCACTGGAAACACACGCGCTTGTGCCTCGCCTGAGCTTCGCCTGAGAGCTTCAGACCCGCACCCGAGCCCTGCGCCACACGCTGGGGTACTGTCCCACCATCGGCCCTTTGGGGCAGATTCACAGGGTGCAGGGCCGGTATCCCGGAGGACCGGTATCCCACAATGCACCAAAGTGCCACAATGCCACAGAGGGAATTTTAATTGTAGTGTTACCCGCGATGAGTCAGACGTCCGGCTTTCCCCCCCTGCCAGAGCCTAGATAGCGTGACTGAAATATCTGCAGCCTCTAGTCTGTAGTCCCCCAGTTTTAACCAACAGGGGCCCACAGACACCTCTGCCCTGCACTGCACAGCCTTGACCCTCCTGTGAGCACCTGTGTGATGAAACCTACTCCTCCCATGCCATTGCATGACATTACACTGCTTTACATTACATTTCATTGCATTACATCAACTTTAAATTACGTTCTTTTGGGGGAAACTGTTACCCAGACATATTTGCAGTGCCAGATAACATCAGTGCATCCGGCTGAGCTGTAGGACTGAGAGCGATGCAGACGTGACCAAAAAAAACACACCCGGACCAGAGAGGGCACACCTGCAACATCGCTGAAGGGCTCATGTAGGTGACTATGCCGACCGTGGCTAAATTGTAAATGCATACGCAGACATGAGAGACGCTACCGACGCGGTAACGGTAACCGTGTGAAGTAAAGGCAGTGTGAAGTGCTTTACGGTCTCGCGGCCTGCCGACGCAGCACCGTGAAATCCGGCTGACGGCACCGCAGCTCTGCGGGCGACGGGATTGGTCGCTCTGAAGACCGCGGACGCGGCGCTCAGCCGGGCTCGGCCGGTATCTCTGCCGGACAGAGGTCCCTCTCCGGGGCGACCGGGCCGCGGCGGGAGGCGGGGGCCACCGGCGTCCCTAATACCCTGAGCCTGGGGACTGGCCCGGGGGGGCCGGGGGGGGGGAATGCTGCAATGTGGCAGCCCAGATAAAGACAGACCGAGGCCCGGCGGCTGAGGGCTTTAGCGGGGTTCAGTCGGATTGGGCGGCTGGGATTTATCGGGGTGCGCGTGCAGCCTTCTCCTCATCGCTATGGGTGACATTCCTGGTGTTCCAGCCCTCTTCAGCAGTTTGCTGTTGCTTGGCCTGGTCCTGGGGGGGGGGGTAGCGCATGTCCACGCAGGCGATGGTGGCAGCGACGAGCCGCAGGGGCTTGTGGGTGAACGCGCCGCAGAATTAGATTCTGAGGGAGACGGCAGAGCGCGGAGTTACCTGCGCTGTGTCTGCAGAAATAGCCGGGCTCTGTGAGGATTTATCTGTGTCCTCCTGTGCACATGTAGCGCATGCATAATGAATGTGTGTGTGTGTGTGGAGGTAAATTATTCAGTGTGTGAGGTAATTGGTAGGTTACAGATACACATGTGCACCTGCATGCATACACACACACTCACGGAGTCACGCACACACATGGACAGCCAGAAACAGACATACACACATGTACACGTACACAAGCACATGCACACACACACACACACACTCAGCCCCACACACACACACACACACACACACACACACTCACATACTCTTACACACACACACACGCACTCTCACACACACACACACACACACACACTCTCTCACACACACGCACACACACGCACACACACACCCCTCTGTGTAACGGTCTGCAGTCCTGCATGCGCTGCGTTAGCGCTGCACTGGTCAGCCGCTGCTCTCCTCGCTGCTGCTGCTGCTCCACCCCATCGCTCCACCCCGCCGCTGCGGCACACAGATTTATCAACTGCCAGGAGCGAGCGGGGAGCGGAGGAGGAGGAGGGGGAGGGAGGGAGAGAGGGAGGAGAGGAGAGGAGAGGACTGCTGAAGGACGGAGTAGAGCCCTGTTCCCCCCATTATGGTTTTTTTTTTTGAGAGTCACTTCCATGGCTCTCACATTGAACATGGTCCAGTTTTAAAGTCCAGCCTGTTACTCTGCTAATGTGAAAAGACTAATGAGAAGGAGTAGCGAAAGGACCTGGTAACTCCCAGCACCCCCCCCGTTCCCCCCTGTCCTCCCCGTCCCCGTGCCCCCCCGTCCCCAAAGCCCAGCATGGCTCTGTGATGAATGAAGATTTTACGGCTAAGGGACGTTTGGATCCGCGAATGACCGTCCCAATTTGGGTCAGGGAGAACAATCGCAATGTGAAGATTCCGTTCCCTTTAATCTGAAGCAGCAGCAGCTCGGTGATGGATTGTAATACGCTCGCTTCTGATGGCCAAAACAATACTGCTGTAACTTACGGTTACGGTCATAATGAAAAATTAATAGGCTGTTACTTCCATTTAAGTGAGACATTTACTGTTGCTGCCAGAGGTTTTTAAAATTATTCTTTTTTTTACGTTTTTTTTTTGCGCTACATCTAGGGTGTGTGAAAATGTAATCTGAATTTGCACACCTCCCAGATGAGGCTTGCTGCGCAGATTTCCATGGTAACGGTCGCAAGGTGAACACCCCCCCCCCCCCTCCCCCCCCCATAACTTCTGCACTTTCTGAAAGACGGACACTGGTGCTGGGAACAGGAAGAAGAAAAGGGGGGATGGGGGATCCAGAAGAGTGGCGGGCGGGACCCTTGATCGATGGCACATCTCTCCGGAG
>NC_057946.1:33697153-33752153 GCF_018555375.3 Anguilla rostrata | reverse complement strand
GTGCAGCAGCACCATCATCATCCTCAGCAGACAGACAGACAGACAGACAGACAGCAGACCTTTCAGTGAAAGTGTTCGTTGTCTTTGTGCCTGGCAGGTTGCGGTTATGAACAGCGTACGCTGGGGATGAACAGTAGGTGGCTTTTTCAGGGGAAGGGGAAAAAGGTTGTGAGACGGGAGTCATTTTTATTACCTGTAGAAGAAGGAATGACTACAAGAGCAAATGCTGATCTGCAGGGAAGATTTCTGACGAGCTGATCTGCAGGGAAGATTTCTGACTAACGCTGAATTAAGGGGAAGAATTTTGACAAGTGCCAATTTAAAGGGAAGATTTCTGACAAGTGCTGATGTACGGGACACGACTAATTTAAAGGGAAGCTTTCTGATAATTACACAGTTGAAGGAAAGGACTGATTTAAAGCTGCCTTCAGTACATTAAATAACTGAGGTGGCAGCATAAAATTTCAAAGGCTGGGCAAATTCATGTGTCAATTCATATTCTCAAAAGAAGTGGTGAAGGTTGTGAAACGGCGAGTGTTGAATGGCAGGTGTGCGTCCATCCGTGACATCACTTCTGGACAGCGGCGCTAACGCCACGTTAGCTGCTGCGTCTGTAGCTGCTGCATCTGTGCCTGCTGCGTCTGTAGCTGCTGCGTCTGGCTGCTGTGTATGTAGCTGCTGCGTCTGTGGCTGCTGTGTATGTAGCTGCTGCGTCTGTGCCTGCTGCGTCTGTAGCTGCTGCGTCTGGCTGCTGCGTCTGTAGCTGCTGCGTCTGTAGCTGCTGCGCCTGGCTGCTGCGTCTGTAGCTGCTGCGTCTGTGCCTGCTGCGTATGTGCCTGCTGCGTCTGTAGCTGCTGCGTCTGGCTGCTGCGTCTGTAGCTGCTGCGTCTGTGCCTGCTGCGTATGTGGCTGCTGCGTCTGTAGCTGCTGCGTCTGTGCCTGCTGCGTCTGTAGCTGCTGCGTATGAGGCTGCTGCGTCTGTAGCTGCTGCGTCTGGCTGCTGCGTCTGGCCGCTGTGTCTGTAGCTGCTGCATCTGGCTGCTGTGTCTGTAGCTGCTGCGTCTGGCTGCTGCGTCTGTAGCTGCTGCGTCTGGCTGCTGCGTCTGTGCCTGCTGTGTCTGTAGCTGCTGTGTATGTAGCTGCTGCGTCTGTGCCTGCTGCGTCTGTAGCTGCTGCGTCTGTGCCTGCTGTGTCTGTAGCTGCTGTGTATGTGGCTGCTGTGTCTGTGGCTGCTGCGTATGTGGCTGCTGTGTCTGTAGCTGCTGCGTCTGTAGCTGCTGTGTATGTAGCTGCTGCGTCTGTGCCTGCTGCGTCTGTAGCTTCTGCGTCTGTGCCTGCTGCGTATGTAGCTGCTGCGTCTGTGCCTGCTGTGTCTGTAGCTGCTGTGTATGTAGCTGCTGCGTCTGTGCCTGCTGCGTCTGTAGCTGCTGCGTCTGGCTGCTGCGTCTGTAGCTGCTGCGTCTGGCTGCTGCGTCTGTGGCTGCCGCCATATTTGTTGAGGGGCTGTGGGAAAGGAGGGGGTTTGTGCTGTGGAGGGCCGTAGGGGGCTACGCCGTGCCCCAGACACTGTGACACGTCTGAGTACACAGACCGAGGGAGGCCGGGAAGAGTAGGCCTCCAGCCTGCCTTCATTTTTTCAGTTCAGATGGACCCTGCCCCTGAACCTTTCTTCACACTGTGATTAAGGGTTGGAGCACCCTCCCCTCCCAGCTCCCAGGCTCCGGGTTCGAATCGGATCAGGCCGTGTGGGGAGCGCACATTTCTTTTCAGCACCTGTTCTCTGCGTGCGTGCGTGTGTGCGTGTCGTGTGTGTGTGTGTGTGTGCGTGCACATTGTGTATGTGTGTGTGTGGGTGTGTGGGCGCCCATTAATTGGTTTGACCTACAACTCCTTGATGACTCCCCACTGTCCTCAGTGACAGTAAATGGTTGAATAGTGTAGGCTTTTTAAGACTGATGATCAGTTGGTTGACTGATCCAGGATCAGCTGGTGGAGTCAGTGCGTATACAGATTCCAGTATCTATAGTACATGACTTTACTGCCGTTCAGAAGATCCAGGTCTCAGAATGCAAACACAGTCCTCTCATCCTCCCTTCCCACCGCCTCATTGGCTGTTCTGCGTTAATTACACAACACCCAGCCGTCCTATTTGCACAGCGTATCTTGATTTGTACGGCCATTATGAATCAGTGAATAATTTCCGATACGGTTTCAAGTCTAGCGTATTAGGGAAATCGATAATTGCAGGCTGGTGATTCCTGATTGTGCCGTTGAGGCCGTATTGATTGTAATTATGTAATTCTGTCGGTTCATAATTTGTGCGGAGCGCACGGGGGGAAGGTGGTAATTAAATCCCCGTGCTTGGTGGCCCGCTGATATCGCACAAGCGAGGGAGAGGGAAGGGAAGGATGAGCGTGCGTCTGCGGGCATCGCACCCCGCCAAACCCGCCGAACCCAGACTTATTAAGCCCGACGGCGCTGTCGGCACGCGCGCGGCTCGGCGGCGGCGCCGCCCTCCAGGTGTTGACAGGAGGATCGTTCGCCGTGGAGACGGTTCCGTAGCGAAAGCAGGAAGTGGCACACGCGCACCCCCACCCCCCGTTCCTCTCCACCCCCTCCACCCCCCCAGCTGTCGCTCCGGGTCCCAGGTGGCGTGCTCGCACGCGGTTGTCACGGCAGCTGCCGGATCTCCTGTCAGGAAGCGGAGCGCCGCGCCGGAGCTGGTCTGTTTTCCCGGTTCGAGAGCCTCTCGCCGTAATTATCCCCCTTTTGGGCGATTGTAGCCGGTGTCTCGCCGCTCCAGAGCGACGTGGAGAGCACCCTGAATGGGCAGCTCAGCTGGGCTTTTTAAAAAGAGTTTGGAAGGGAAGGAAGGTTTTTGGCTTCAGGGGTATTTTCCGGGTTACTGTACTGGTTACCAGTGGAAACTAGAAAAAATTCTAATTCCAAAAAAAAAAGTAAAATTTAGATTTTCCTTGGTATACTCGATTTATGTGTGCACACACACACGCAGGAACACGCTCACGCACACACATGAGCATACACCTGTGCATAGCACTCACACACACACGCGCACACACACACACAACATACTGCCTCTCCGGTGCTTTAATAAAATGTCTGGCCCACAGCAGAAAGCACGCGCAGTTGTGCGTACTCCAGGAGCAGGTGTTCAAAATGAAGCCAATTCTCGGTGTGCCAGGGCTGACTCGAGGTCCCCGCGATGTCCAATTTGGCCTCAGCCCCACGGACATGGCACTTCAGCTCCCCGGCTCATTTCGGGAGCGCCCCGGAACATTCCGGCACTGCGAAGCTCATCGCACTCAGTCTGCTCTTTAGATCAGCTCAGCGGGCGGCCCGGCGGCCTGGCTGGCGTGAGCCTAGCCAGCATCCACGCTAATAGAATTAGCTTCGCTTGTAGTCAAGTGGAAGATCGGCCTACTCAGAAAACTGGCACCTGGCAGCTGTTTCCTTGAAGCACCGCTGCTGTTCTGTGTGCGGCTGTTTGATGAGTCAAGGGGTGAACCCACAGCAAGAGGTGGCATCGTCGCTGAATGCCGCCATCTTGTGATTTGCCACCTTATCTCAAAGCAGCTATCCCAAAGATGGCGGAGGAAAGAACTGCACATATGGGATTATTTAAGTTGATTAGAGTGGTGTCCACAGGTGGTAGTGAGATTGCTCTGCTCTGTTGGGGAACTTACTCGACATGTACTCTGATCAAATAAGGTTTATATGTGAATATTTATGTGAATATTCAAGCAGCAAATGGTTTGGAGAAAAACAATTGTCTTGAGACCTACTTTGAAAGCAAGAAAGCTAGGTAGCCAGTCTGTTTGTTGGTCATATAAGAGAATGTGACAGCGCAAACAAATTCCCTCAATTGAATTTGGCAAGTTAACTTCACCGTCAAATGTCAAGCCTACTTCATAAAGATGCATAAAGAAGCAATGTGTAGAGCAGGGCTAGTATCAAATAACATGATAAAATTGTTCACAAAATTAAGTTGTCACATTTGCATTTTCATCATAATATTTTCTTGGCTGCCTCGGCATTACTGATCAGTTATCAGTTATCATTATCAATTATCAATTAAAGGAATATGAATTGTCTTCTTTGGGTGATGAGGTCACAAAAAAGTCCCATTCACACTATAAAAGGTATTCATTTGCATAATTTTGCCATTCACTCAACCCCTGCATTTCCTCGTGGATTCTTCCTCTGTTTGGGGGATAGTAGGGTGGTAGATGATGGGAGATGGAGTGCGAGTGGGTCACTGTGATTCAGATTCAGTAGCTGATGACTGGTACAGTGCTCGCCACTTGCGGAAAGTCTGCCTAAGGATGTTTCTAACTTTCTCCATGTGTCATTTGAGACTACATTACCCAAAATGCACTTGGAAAACAGTAAAAGTACAAAAGTGGAGGATTTTTCTTGTTCCCAGAGGGGTCAGGGCTTGGACAGAGATTTGCACTGCTCACAGTGGGAGGCCCCCCTACGTGAAGAAGTCTTCTACACCACTTAACTTCCAGTCCCCTGGCAGACACTGGTTACTATATTTTTAAAGAAGTTTCATTTGTAGTTTATAAAAATATTATGATTTATACATTTTGCTTTTCCTTATAACACCATCTCCCCCCCAGCTGGTGTTGCTTGTCCTCACATCCCTCTTACCCCCCCCCCTCCCAGCGTCCCTCTGTGCCCCTAAGGCTCAGACTCCATCTTTTGGGATAATAGAGGGGACATCTGCCTGGAATGCCCCCAAGTAGCCAGGATGCGCTGGGGTATTAGAACGGAACAGCACTGGGGCAACAGCCATTGGGCATTATCAGAAGCCCCCCTGCCCGAGAGAGAGGGGGGGGGCAGCTGTACAGACAGAGGGGCCGGCTGTGATTTCAGTTTTCATTTCCTTCCTGCGACAAAGGCAGATGCTTTTCTTGAATGCGGTGGAAAAAATAATAATAATAATATAAAATGAATGGAAATACTTTAGCGAAGCCCACATTTTAGATACAGAGCCCGGATTGTTTGCATATCCGGAGGATTGCATATTTAATGTTCCTCATTACTTATTGATATAGCCATTTATTTATTTATATCAATGTATATCTTAAGTGCTTTCCTGTTTGGCAAATTAGTGTCAAATTATCTCATTTGAGTGCTTGGCTTCGTTCATTTAAAGTGATGGTGGTGTCCCAGAGGGGGTTGTGGAGAACAGACAGATTGGTTTTTGGGAGTAACCTGATTAGAATATTGTTCGTTAATTAAGGATGAGGCTCTATCTCTCTGTCTCTCTCTCTCTCTCTCTCTCTCTTGCCCTCTGTCTCTCTCTCTCCATCTCTCACTCTCTCTCTCTCTTTAATCTAATTACAGCTTGTGATTTTCCAGTTCTGTCAAATGAAGATTTAACTCATCCCCTGGGGAGTAGACACATTTGTGGGGTGGAGCAGAGAGAACAGGCAGTCTCCCCTCCCCTGAGTAACGCTGGGATGTGAACACACGGGGCTCACAAACAGCGTCCCAGAACGTGTTGTTTTTTACGAGCCTGCTGGATTACACTGACTCCGAATCACAGCGCCGCGCATCGTGGGCCCCTGAGGGAGGATGTGAAGATGGCCGCCGGTTTGAAACGCTGCCGCGCTGCGGGCGGAGGCAGGGCGCGCGGCCTGTGCTGCTCGGTTCCTTACGTTAGCAAGCGCCAGCGGGTAGGCCATCTTTGGGCTGATCCTGCCGTCTCTCACTGAGAGAGGTGTAGGTGAAGGGTCCCGTTAAGCAGAGAGGAACAGTGGTGACGCTCCATCTGGGATTCGAACCGGGGGCGCCCCCGGCCCAGAATGCCACCCCCTCCCTCGCTTTCGCACCGGCAGCCTGTCGGCTGAGCTGCGCAGTCACTGCGTTGGAGCAGTGGGCAGTCGACCAGCAGCTGCCAGCCTCCAATCACAGCCATGGTCCCTATTAGCACTAGCGCTAGTGGGCTTACGTTAGCCCTTGCGGTAGAGGGAATACACTGCACAGCACGGTGCCTGTTGGCACTAGTACTAGTGGGGTTACATTAGCACTAGCTCTAGAGTGCTTACGCTGCACAGACATGGTCTCTGTTAGCACTAGCGCTAGTGGGCTTACATTAGCACTAGCTCTAGAGCGCCTACGCCGTGCAGCCATGGTCCAAGGTCAACACAGCTGCACAGGGGATTGGGGGAGCTTTGCTCCTCCTCAATGCATTTGCATTCTGAAGCTTTTTGACTGGAGACCCTAATAATTGCAAACAGATGGTGACTCTTTCTCTCTCTCTCTCTGTCAGTCTCTCTTTTTCTCTGTCCCTTGTACTCTCTTAGCTGCAGTGGAGTGGGGGAGGGCAGGGTTGGCTTGCGGCATACACATTGAGGAAGACAAGGCACTTCTGAGGCATTTCTTCCTCTCTCGTGCCTTCAAGGTGAAAGCCGAGGTCTAAAATTGCTTTCACAGTACGTGCCACCCCCCCATAAATAACATAGGTTTGTCGACCCAAAATGCCGCCAAGAGAAGACAAAAAAAGAAGATTTTTTTGTGTGTTAGTCTGGGGGGGGCCGCCGGTGCCGGGGGAACTCTGGGTAACTGGGTTTTTGTAAACGGCGTGAGGAAACAGGAAGTCGATCTCGTTACCGAAGAAAGTGGCGGAGCAGAAGTGCAGCGGCAGCAGTCTGCGCGGCGTTACCGTCTTCACTCCGCCGCCGCCTCGCGACGCGGCCCATCTCCCCGTCTTTCACCCAGCCATCTGAAGATGATGTGGAAGCGGGGTTTTTTTTGGGGGTGGGGGGGGATGGAATGGAGGGGGGGGGTGCTTTCCTGCGAAGTGTCTGCAAACCGAGCCGATCCGTGCCTTTTTTTTCTTCTCTGTACATCAAGTGCAGCGCTTCGCTGTGAATTGGCTGCAAACAGCAGGAATCTGCCAGCCAAGCAGAGAGTACGGAATAGGGAACACATTCAAATATCTTTAGAATCGCATGCAGGAGCATTTGCCTTTCGGTGCGGGGAGAGTCTAAAGCATTCCCATATCAAAAAATAAATAAAAATCTTATTCTGGGGAACGGGGGGTGAGGGGTGGGTAGGGTGTGGGGGGGGGTTGGTAGAAATTGGGTGGGGGGGAAGAGGAGGAAGCCCTGGAAATGATGTCGGGGTCCCTTAGACGCTGCCTGGGCTTGCGCCGCGCTTACAGTTAGCGTAGCCGCGGGAGCTGTGTCTGAACGCACCAATTGCAGCCCTGGTCTCTGTCCGGCGAGGCGGGTCCTCTGACAGGGCCGCGCAGACCCTGCCAGCAACTTACGAACATGAAATAAAAGTGTGTGTGCTGTGCTTTCCTCTCTGCACACCTCACGGTTGCGCGTGTGTGTTTTAGGGTGCGTGTTCTGTCAGGTTTGACTTCCGAGATCCATCCTCACTTTCTGCACCCCTCTTCCAAGGAACCTTTTTTTCGTCAAAATAACGTAATGGGCTAACGTAAGCTCGTCTTTCTTTAGATTGTCTTCATGAATTTTTCATTACTGCCTTCACCCCTTTGCTTTATTGAGAGATTGGCCCTCATTCTTATCCCCTAGTTAACGGAAAAGCATTTCTGGGCTGGCTGTAGCCCAGTAACCGCTCTCTTTGGACAGTCCCCTGCTCCTGTTCCTTCCCACTGTAGTTTGTCACGATCAAAGGGGGGGGGGGGGGGGGGGGGATCGAGATAAAATATACATACATTTCTCCCCTCTGTATTATCAAGTAACTTTCTACCGTGGTACTGTTCAATGCTTTAAACACACACATAAGAGTCTCATTGAGAATGGTGCATCCAGGTCGGACTAGGGCGGGTTCAGGTTTCAGGGTTCAGATGGGAGAAGGCAGCCACTCAGTGGAATGGCTGGAACTGTATTTGTATGGCAGAAGGAGAGCTTCGCTCGCTGCGGTCCCCTTTGGTTTGGTTGGGGGGGGGGGGGGGGGGGAGACAGCCTCGGCAGGTGGCAAAATTGAAACGACAGCTCTGATACAGAAATCAGTTATGCTGGACTTATCCTAATGCTGGCTTCCTTCAAAAGCCACATCCCCAGTGTTTAAGGAAGGGGGGGGGGGGGGTGAAGCTAGCTGGCAGGGAGGACCTTCTTTTCAATTTGATGCAGTTGAGATGCTGAATTGGGCGGGGGGAGGTCAGAGATGAACCGTCCGCCGCGCCTGTGGACTTGTACCTCTTATCAGCTGGCTAATTTTATGCAAGCCGCCTTCTTGTGGATTTCTGAAGGAGGAGATGCTATCTCTGGGACAGCTCTTAAGAGGAAATGGATCAGGAGGCACTTGTACTCTGTGGAGGGAACTGACTATCACAAAACCTTTTTCCACCCTTCACACCCGCCCCCTCCCCCCCCCATGTAATCTCTTACCAAGATCATTTTATTCTTTCCATTTCTCCTATCTCTACCAGCTCATTTCTTTACCCCCCTTCCTTCTTTTTCCATCTCTGCCTCTCTCTCTCTCTCTCTCTCAGTGCCTCCATCTTCCTCGCTCTCTCTCTCTCTGTTCTTTCTCTCCCTCCCTCTCTCTCTTGCTCCTTGCTCTTTCTTTCTCAGTCGGTCTCTGTGCTCTGGGGAGAAAGGGGCTGGAATGAAAGTCTTTTTCATGTTAGCTGAGCTCAGATGTACAAATGGCAGGTGTAGCCTGCTGGGTAATGAGTAACCCAGGGTCTCAGCCAGCCGGCCCCTCCCTCCACCTCACCTCACCCCCCCCCCTCACTACCCACCCACCCCCCCAGGCAGAATGAGGAGGCGGAGTCCCAGGGCCACATGTCCACTGTTCAAACAGAAGCCCTCGTTTAGGAGCGTCCGCGCGTCGGTCCTGTCCTCGCCGAAACCGCTCAATACCGCCGTCAGGCCGCTGTATCAGACCTCCTAAACGACAGTGAGCCTGGGAGGGTTGGGGGAGCTGTGTGAGGCAGCCGCACGCGCTCCGTTTAGCCTGGCTCGCCGCTGCCATTCGGCTCTTAGCTCGGTAACCGACGTGCCGATGACGCGCTGACGGACGCACACATCCACGTGTGCTTTACATTTCCAAGAAGCTGCCACGGTTATTTTACAATTTAAGATTTAGTTCTTTTTCAGTTTCTGTGTAGTCAAGGGGACTTACGAAAGGGCAGTTCTCGTGGTAATTAACACAATTGTGAGTTTAAGATCAGTGCAGTTGGCCTACAAGATAAAGGGAGTTTAAGGGAGAATGATTTCTTTAAAAGAAATGGGAACAAATATGGTGTTCTCTGGAAATGTGAGTTTTTAGACATTTGAAGAAGACGACCAGTGAGACTGCCTCCCTGATTGATTGGGGAAGATTGTTTCACCATCGGGGAGCGAGGGGCGGAGAAGAGCCCATGGCGAGTAGCTGCCAGGTGCTGGAGAGAGACGGGGCAGCCGGCAGGAGAGAGGATGCCCTATGGCGATATCTGATTGGAGTGTACGGTGTAATCATTGTCTCGGGAGGGACAGTGCAATTTTCTGCTTGGTGTGCCAGGGTGCGAGTGCCTTGAATTGATTAGCGTAGCCGCTGTTAGCCAGTGAAGGGTGTTCGAAGTGGCTTCGTGAGCGAATTCGGGCAGAGGGAAGACCAGGGGAGCTAGCGGCGTTCTGGACCAGCTGCAGCGGTCTGATAGCACAGGTCGGTTGGGCCAGTCAGCTGGGCGTTGCGATAGAACAGGCGTACAGCGTTAGAGATTACAAGGGCTTCTGCGAGTAGCCGTGTAGCCTGCTGGGTGAGGAAGGGGCGGATTCTTCTGATGTTGTGAAGGGAGAACCTGCAGGTCCAGAGGGTTGCCACTGTGGGTCCTCAGAAGCTCGGCTGGCCACCCAGGCTCATGCTTAGCGTAGCTTTAATCAGCGATTGAATCATCAGTCTGGGAAGAACCCTTTTGCCAGTAGGATATGGAATTCTGTCTTCCTCAGGCTGAGGTTACGGTGGTGGGTGAACGTCCAGGTTATCACGTCGGCCTGGCGTTCAGGGAGATGTGTTGAATGGAGGAAATGAGAAAGATTTTGATCGAGATTGATCACTGCTTTGTCCTTGCTTTAAGCTCTCGACTCCTTGCAGTTTTCAGTGTTAAATCTTTAATTGCTGGAAATGTAGATGGTTGCCCCGCAACTTGTAAGGATTAAATATTTATGAAAAGAGAATGCCGATGTCAGTGATGACTACTTTCTGGGTGACTTCTCTCTCTCTCTCAGTTTGAGGAGTATGCATACCAAAGTTAGTGGTGGGTGGAGTGAGAGATATGTCGAATAAAACAGGGCTGGAGTTGCTCAGTGTCAAGGTGGGCGGGTGACCCTGGAGCACAGGTTTTACAGAGGATAACAACGAGGGGAAAACTGGATGTGTTTTTGAAACCCTGGACAGACGAGCGAGTCATTTTACGAGTGGGGCGGGGGGAGATAGCCGGAATGGAGAATAAGGCAAAGCATAGAGAATGAAAGTCTTGGGAAACGATGACAATACCAGAGAGACAAAGGGAGGGAACAGGGAAACGGCGGGGAGGGTGAGTCGGGTGGGGGCTATTTTCATTGGTCATACCTGTGCCAGGTCCCCTGAGAACTGGGGGGGGGGGGGATCAGCGATGTGCCCTGGAGGGCCCCAGATGACCTGTAAAATAAGGGTTCCATTGGCATAAGCTGCTGGATAGGTACTGTACAGCCTGGGCTCCGGTCAAAGGGAG
Organism: Anguilla rostrata; assembly: GCF_018555375.3. Taxonomy (NCBI): domain Eukaryota; kingdom Metazoa; phylum Chordata; class Actinopteri; order Anguilliformes; family Anguillidae; genus Anguilla; species Anguilla rostrata. Next base: position 33,741,451 of record NC_057946.1, on the reverse strand, counting down.
CATTCCCTCCTCCCTCTCAGCAGGAGAAAGGGAGTATTTTCGGTGAAGGAACGGAGCTGTAATGAGCAGTCAGCTCACGGGTTCCTCTAAGAGAGTGCCCCCTGTCTGTCTCACGACCTCCGCTTTTGTTGATGAGAGGGCCCTTTGACCAGGAGTTGGATTGATTTTTGGCTTATTAAAAGGAGCTGCAGGAGCGTGAAAGCGTCTCCTCCTGAGCCTCCTTCCTGATGACCAGGGGGAGTCGTGTCCTTGTGGACCGGTGTCGTCGAACGGCTGCCTGTACGAGCGACTGGACGCAGAACGCGTGCCATCAACAAGGCTTTAGCCGCACACCACATACATTCCTTTCCCCATATATGGAGGTGTACTGTTATTGGCTATTGGACGGCAGTTCTGGGAATATTTTCGGCATTTATCTACACATACCGATGATATCAAGATAAAACACTGACTTATTTGGGGAAGAGGAAAACGCGACGTGACATGTGCAGTGTATTGTACGGGGGGTACAAGCCTGGCAGTGCACACAATAAATCTTGTGCTGTGCCTTTGGCCAGGTCCCCATGTCTGAGATTGGCTTGTGCTGGCTGTTCTTCCACAGAACCTACTTCACATTCCCCACAGAGAGTGATCTTTAAAGTTTAGACGAGAAAAAACATAAGAAAAAACGCACACAATCTCACACAGTCAAACACACACACACATGCACACAAACACACACGCTCAAGCACACTTAAACACGCACAAACGCACACATACAAACACGCTCGTACATGTGCAAGTACAAACACACACACACACACACATTCACATATACACACAGACTCGCACAAACACACACACATTCACATACACACAGACTCGCACAAACACACACACACATTCACATACACGCATACACTGAGACTCACACAAACACACACACATTCACATACACGCATACACAGAGACTCACACAAACACACACACATTCACATACACGCATACACACAGACTCGCACAAACACATGCACACATTCACATATATACAGAGACTCACACAAACACACACACATTCACATACACGCATACACACAGACTCACACACACACACACACACATTCACATATACACAGAGACTCACACAAACACACATACACACAGACTCACACACACACACACACATTCACATATACATATACACAGACTCACACAAACACACACACACACATTCACATATACACACAGACTCGCACGAACACACACACACACACACATATGCACACAGACGCACATTGTTTTGCAGGAGCCGTAGCTGTTCTGACATCTCGCAGCGATGCTGGTCTGGTATTGAGCCTTGCTTTGTCCCCGGGGCCCTGCGGTAAGCAAAATGCCAAACCCCAAACAGCTGTCAGCCTATCTAAGCAAGAGCACTGAGCCAAAAACAAATGGAGAATGCTTCCTTCCTCACAGAGTTACACACGCGCGCACACACACACACACACACACACACACACAGACAGACACACACACTTATTCACAAACACATACACATGCAGACACACACACACACACACACACACACACACACACAGACAGACACACACACTTATTCACAAACACATACACATGCAGACACACACACACACACACACACACACACACTTATTCACAAACACATACACATGCAAACACGCACACACACATACATACATATGCACTCAAGCAGACTTACGCAAATACACGCTAGCACACACACACAACACCACACCAGCACAGAGACACACAAATATTACAAACACATACACATGCAGACACACACACACACACACAGACAGACACACACACTTATTCACAAACACATACACATGCAGACACGCACACACACATACATACATATGCACTCAAGCAGACTTACAAAAATACACACTAGCACACACACGCGCACACCCTTGCCATTTGGACGGCTCACAGAAGGAACAACCGCTCATTTGGCAGTTTGCAAAAGAGCAGCAATAAGATGGATGAATGAACTTGAAGGATAAAAGGGAGAAGCGGAGGACGATTTGGCGACGCTTGATGCCCAGGAGACAGCAGCGTCGTCAAACCCCCCCCCCCCAACCTCCCCGCACACACACAAATTCTTAATCTTCCCAGTTTTTTTTTGCTGGCCAAGCCTCAAGACCAGGCTCTTTCCACGGGCTGGTTTACAATAATTTAATTTCTAATATTTCATTTACGTCCCCCCTCCCCTTTTTACGATTATTTACTTAGTTTAATGGGTGGAGAAGGCGCCCATATGGAGCTGAGATCTCCCCTGAGTCCTAGCCATTTGATATCGCCCAACTGGTGTCCCAGCAAATTAAAAACATGCCCTCACTGCAGTTCCAGGTTTCGGTTCACATGTGCATCGTTTGCAACATTTTACACAGCAGACGTGTTAGACAATATATTTCTTATTCTGTGTAATAATTTTTTATTCTGTAATATATGCACATTTTCTTTTACCCCTGGTTGGGAGCCACTGATCGAAGGTTAGGATTTAGCGTTAGGTTTAAGGTTAGCGATGAGCGTAGGTGTGCATGTGGTGTTATGATAGCGTGTGAGCACTTAGCCACAACGCCAGTTGGTAGCGCACCTTACTAGCTCTGATTAGAGCCCTTCCAGTCCAGTCCTGCCCTTCCCAGCACAACGGTCCCCTGACACCTGTTTCACAGTCATTCCCATATGGAGATAATTACTGCTCCACTAGACAAACATAGCAAAAGCATAACAACACCCACACACACTTCACACAGCCACTCCACACACACACACACATCACCACACACAACACACACACACACCCCATCACACACACACCTATCACACACACACACACACATGCACGCATGCACACACACACACACACATGCAACCACACACTATCACACACAGACACAAGCCAACTCTTGTCATGCAGGTACACACATACAGACATCGCAATATTTCTCTTTGATATATATGGGAAATGAAGTTCCCAGCTGGCTCAGGTATGCTGTACAGCCTGCAGGTTTGGACTGTGCTTTCCTGCATTCCTGGCCTTTCAGTGTAAAATATAAATGCACTGCGCTCTGATGCGCCACACTTTATCTCCTTGGATGCTTTAAAATATATTTGTTTTGACTGTACTGAACCGTTGATATATTTTATTATCTCAAAGTAAAGGGGAAACATACACGTATGGCTATGAGTTGAATACCATATTAAGGTTTATTTTATTTTTGATGTAGATGATGAGCATAAAAAGCCTCATAGACCAGAGAAAACAGGAACTCTCGCGTGTGTATGAATTGCAGCATGCATGTAACATGGACGACGAGTGTTTACGTGATGAAGTACGTAGGCGTGAAAATGCAGCTTTCATTGATTTTACCCTAATTAACCTTACTCCCTCACCCGTTCATTTGTGGGGGTTTGTGGGAAACAGTACTATGGATAAGCTGATCTTGGCACCTTTGCATAAGTGCCATTAAAGGTATGCAAATCTATACGTGTTTTTAACCGTGGTAAAAATCGCTGCTCGAAGCGTGACTAGCCAGAGCTAATCTCGTGATCCGACACGATTGTTAGTTTGTTTGCGTCTGTGTTCACACGCCCCCAGAGGGGGTTCTGGGTTGTATCGCGTGTGTCGCAGACAACCGCGGAACGGCTGGCGACTGGTTTTTTTTTTTGCTTCTGTCGGTTATCGGCGCGGAGGGTCCGTGTGAAACGCTTGTCTGGCGGCGTCGAGAGCGGGGCGCCGTCCGCTGCTTTGTGAGCGGAGATGGCGATGGCGGCACGGACGGGTCGATCTGTTTCCCCACCGTGCGACAGACCCAGGGGCCCGTGTCATGAAACAGGATTACGGAGTTAGCCGACTGACTGAGTAACACCCGGAACAGCTTCTTCTTACTTCAGACCGTGTTCCATATTTGGGAGGGTTCCAGATTTTTACTCAGTTACAGATATCCAGCGAACCCGGTAATCCCCAAGTGCGGGAAACCAGAGTTTCTACTTGCTTTTGTTTTCACCCTTAAATCGTCAACCAGTTCAGACCCAGGAAGCCAGGTGAGGTGGGTTAAGTGAGTGATCAGTCGACTGCTTTAACTGATAAGGGCGGGACAACAGAAATGGCAGACCCTGCTTCTCCCAGGAACAGACTCTGCCATAGTACCACAGTCAGAACTCTCCTCTCCCATAATTCCCTGTTCTGGCCCTGTGTGACTGCACGCGTCAGTTGGCTTAAGTTCAACTCTCCAGGAGTCCTGCACCCTGGGTCATTAATGCTTCATGAACATGGTGTGCTGTGTTCATGAACGCTGTATACACTTTTCATGGGGATTTCTGCTCCATATGAACCATGGCCATGGCTGGGGTCGGGTGCGGTGGCGGGGTGGGGGGGGGGCAGTAATTCGGGGGTCCGCAGGTCCACCAAGCCCCGGCAGGAAGCTGGGTGCAGCGTGTGAACAGGAAGGAAAAATAAATGAAGGATCTCCAGCTTTCCGTTATTCGCGGTGACCTGTAAGCATTAACCTCCTGTTTGGGGTGCAGCTGTAAATTCTGGGGGTACGGCTCCAGTTGGGTCACCGATCCCAAAGCCCAAAGCGTAAGAATCGAAGCTACCGCCCCCTCCCCTCCGCACCCCACGCTTGGGCACACCAGACATGTTTAATGGCACAAATGTGAGTTCTGGCGTACATGCATGCCCATGTCCTGAGCTGAGTGTTGAATGAGTACGTGGGGGGGATTTCATGGTGCGGAGGTGGGCTGTTGGTGTGCAGTCAAATGGCGCAGAACCTCCAGACACATTCCGAGTGACCCGTTTGAAACGCGCTCCGTCCTGTTCCCATACGTCAGCAGCGTAATAAGGACACGGAGCCGGATGACTGGTACTTTGTCCTGACGTCCGCTAGTGCGTGCGCAGCTCTCGTTTCCAGGCGCAGTTCTGGCCGGAGATGAACACATTTAAAGATATTTCAGTAGGAATGCATTCTGCCCTTGAAATGAAATCTCTGCGGCTGTTGTTGTTGGCCTCGATGGCATCGCTTTTGGGCTTAACCTCAATATGCTTGGACAGAAAAAGATGATGGTTCCAACCGCACAGTCTTTTTTTGGTTAAGAGCGCCGTCGTTCTGTGCTGCAGATGGACTGTCACGAAGCCTAGTTGTGCGCAGTCTTGAAGTCGTGAATGAATGACGCTGTCTTGTTTAGTCTTTGAAATTGCCTAGTTTTATTTAGTTCTAAATTGATTGAGGCACGCTTCTAATGAACTGATTGCTTTCATACTCAAACAGTAAATATCACTTGCTGGGGAAGGTTGTTTAGAAGCCGGTAATCTTGATTAGCGTCTGAAAGGTCACGAACACCGGCTCTAGTTCTCTGTGATGTTAATGAATTCAGAAAAAAAAGAGGAAACGTTGTGGAATTCTCTTCAGCTGTCTTCTGTAAATTCTGTGGCTCTTTCAAACCCATGTGTCTGTGTGCTTTTGTCCTCATCCAGCCTGTGTTTCTCCTTTTGTTCCCCTCCGTTTCCTTCCCTCGCTCCCTCCCTCCCTCCCCCGGGGTTTGCAGCGCGGCGCGTGTTTATGTATTTACACGCTCTGCGTTTCTCTGGGACGGGATCCGGTCCGCGTTCCGAGCGGTCTCGTCCTGGCGGGTCCCCCCGCGCACTGCCCCAGAAACACCAGTCACCAATCTCAACATTCCTGACACTCAAAAAAAGGAAAAACGCACCCGTCTGCTAAGCTGCAGCCAGCCAGCTGAAGCCTCCCTGAGTGAATTGCGTGAAGCTGACAGTGTGGTGATCAGTCATAATATTCTTTCCATTTTGGGAGGGGGTCTGGGCTGAGCCGTGGTCCAGAGGTGAACCCCCCCTCATCCACTGGTGAATCCGCCCACCCAACCAATATGTATGGGGTGGATTCATGCTGGAGTCTATTCTTCAGTGTGTTAGATGGCAAGTTGAGCACAGGCATGTATTTGTGTCGATTACCCAGCATCACTCTGAGCTGATCAGGAATGTGGGACTAAAATTCTGCCCCTGACTGCAGAAAAAGCAGATTCTCTGCCTTCCTCTCCTCTCTCCCCTCTCCCCTCTCCACCCTCCCTCTCTCTCCTCTCTCCCTCCCTCCCTCCTCACTGTCCCTCTGCGTCTCTTTTTATTTTATCATTTTTAAGGAGAAGGCAAGAAAGGAAAGAAAAAAATTTGCCCCCCACCCCCTCCTCTTCTCTTCTGTGGATTGTTTGCTCTCGGACATGGAAACGCGAGTTTTCAATTAAATTGGCTTTCATTAGAGTGGTGCATGCTGGGAGCCGGGGCCAACCAAGACCAAAGCTCTCCTCTGAAAGAAAGTTTAATGACTGCTTCTGGCTCTCTCTCTCTCTCTCTCTCCCTCTCCCTCTCTCTCTCTTGGTCTCTCTCTCTGTATCTATCACTGTCCTTCTCTCTGTTTCTCTCTCTCCCTCTCCACATGTGTCAGGAATAAGGGATGAGCAGAGCTGGTCATCTCTCCCGTGCACACAGTGCAAACCAAACCCAGTTCAGAGGCCCAGGCATTTCAGAAGCTTTACCAAGCCATTTATTCATTATTAATCCGCACCTCTAAGGCTCTGTGGTACAAGGTGACCAATGGCGTTGCATAGGTTTTATTAATCTATATTCATTCAGCCCATATCCCATTTCCATATTCCTTTTCTGTGTCATTGTGCCCAGAGCCCCAGTACATTTACCTGCCCCGCCCCCGCCCCCCCCCCCCCGCAGCTGGATCAAAGGGGAGATGAAATGTGGGGAGCGCAATCAGGCAAGGTGAACACTATCTGAGTTGGGGGGGGGGGGGTGGTTAGGGTTGATCTGGGATTACCCCCGGTTGTACCATCTATATGATGTACTGAAGATCAGCTGGAACATGAGCGTGAGCCTCAGTGGAATCTTTGGCGGGGGGAGGGGGTGGGGGTGGAGGTGGAGGTGGTGGTGTGAGGAATGCAGGGACCCTGAGAGAGGGAGGGGGTTTCGCCCGGGTCTTCTCTGCCTTCTCAAAAATGCATTTTAGATTCCTGTTTTTGAAGCAGCAGGTTTTTTGTGTACACTCTGAGGCGATAACTCATGTGATTACAACTGGTATTACTGTCAAAGCCTCTCTGTATGAAAGCTTTATAGTGTTTGAGTGGTGTTGGGGGGGGGAGGGGCCGGTGCTGAGGACAGAATTTGGTCTGCTGCACAGATAAGCATATTGGAGCGGGGGGCGGGGGGCACGTGCTGCTATTCTTACTGCCCCCCCCCACCACCACCCCCCACCCCAATGGATATGCGGAATTATTTTGTTCTGGAATGCTGTGTGCCTCTGTGGAGCTGGGAAGCTCCGAGCAGCAGCTCTGGCAGAGCGGCCTCGGTCAGCGAGCGGCAGCCCAGCAGATTAGGAGCGTTAATCCAGCGCAGCCCAAAGAAGCTCGCGCAGCGGAGGTCGCTTTCCGTCGGCCTCGTGAATGGGCTTTAAGCGGAGGCCCCCGGGGCCCGCTGTCCTGTTTCGGGGCCCCCTCCCTCCCGAATCGCGGCTGGATAGACGTCCCGGCGAACAAAGTGCCGCCCGGTTTCCCGCCTTATCGTTCGCACGCAGATGTCCCGCGGCCCGGCCGGACGGACGGACAGACGGGGGACGGCTCGGGTACCGCCACGCCGCCTCAGAAGCTGACGGTCGCGGCCGCAGGACGAGGTGGGAGCGGGAATCACGCACCCCAGGCGAATTCCGCCCTCTCTGCTCCCCCCACTGCACCCCCCCTCCCCAAGGAGGAAGGAGAGAGAGGTGGTTAGTGCCCCCCCTCTCAAAGGAGGCTGGAGTTCCCCCCACAGGGCTGTAGTGTGGCTGATTCGGACCAGTACCTGCAATGTGATTCGCTGACACAAATACGCACATGCCCAAACACACGCACGCCCGAGCACTCACACGCATACGCACAAGCACACAGACACACACACATAAACACACACACACACACACACACTCACACGCATACATACAAGCACACAGACACATGGACTTTGAAAATATACACACAGACAGCCACACTCACATTGAAAGTAATTCACAGGGGAAAAAAAACTGACACACATAAACGCCCTCACACGCGCACACACACACACACACACGTAACGGATACAGAAAAAGGGCAGACACTCACAATACAGACACATAAGATTGTCACGGCTGTCCCGAAATGTTGGCGCACAGTGTTACCTTTGTTGAAGGATGAAAGGCCACCTGCCAAGGTGTCTGTCAGCTCCTGTCAGGCGCGGCTGTGTGGCGCATTCATTAAAGGCAGCGGAGTCTAGCCCACGGGTTACTCGGTTCAAATCCGTCCTGAGGCACTCCTGACACGCTCCTAAATCTAATTTAATGCCCGAGACCCTCTGCTCTGGTGAATATCCAGGTGCGAGAGTCGCAGCAGCGCATCCAGGTTATAAAAATAAATAAAAAACCAGCGGTAAAAATAAGCAATGGCTTATAACCGCTCAGATAAACCTTTCAGAAATTGCTCCGCTCACAAAAGCGACCGATAAAAGATAAATAAATAAATAGGTGAAATAATTCCCAGGTGTGACACATGACTGTAGAGCGCCGTATATGAAATGGAGTCTATAGATAAGGGCTCCGAGAAATAATAAATCTGGGTTATTTTTCGATATCAACGGACCGGCAGGCCCATCTATGCCGGAGCTCAGGCGCAGATCCCGGCCCTTCCTGGCGTTCCCGCGAGCCGAACGCAGGAATGTGTCTGGGATGTGGTCGTCTCGCGGGCCTGCGGGCTGGCTAACGGCACCGGGAGCGCCGACCTCTGGAAGGCCGGGGGCCAGGAGCGGTGTCCCGAGGTCCTGGCTGTTTTGGGATGGTCTTCGCGGCCGCCTCGCTCCGCTCCGGGTTTTTCGGGTTTCTGACGTCGAGCGGGATGTTTTCACTCTCGCAGGAGGAATGTTTTTTTGGGGGGGGAGAATTCTTCCCTTGTCCTACACCGTGAGGGGAGGATTTTATGGGTGCTATTAAAAGTTGAGTTACTGCATTATTATTTAATAAACGCAACGTGAATTATGACTGTGGCTCTCCGCCTAAATGGTCCTGCGCTGCTGGGAAAAACATGGCCGCCACGCGTCGGTTTCCACCGCGGTCCTGCGCTTCTGGGAAAAACATGGCCGCCGCGCGTCGGTTTCCTCTCTCTGTCCTGCTCTCGGTCGAGCCGCGCGGCGCTGGATTAGAATGCTGCAGGAGGTGTGCGTTTACATTCACAAATTTACGAGTGTTTGTAAACAGGCCTATAAATCACCCCCCCCCCCCCCAGGGCTGTGGCGACGGCGGCTTGGGACTTGCGCGGTTCGTACGGTGGCTGAGTAATTTCCCAGCCCCCATTACTCCCTTCCTGCGCAGGGCACTCAAGATTCCCTGGCTGTGATTGGCTGCGGAAGAGCAGCGGGTTCCCCTGCCTCTTAGACAGCGGTGGTGCTCTTCCTTTCCCGGGGAGACGGAATGTTTACGTCTGTTAAGCCATCTCAGCCAGCCAATCAGTGGACCGATCAAGGTGTTCTGTTTTGGAGAGCAAACCTTTGGATAGGTTAAAGCTGGTGATTGACAGCTTGTTGTTGTCTCTGTGTCCTCTCCCCTCGCTGGTGTCCACCCATCGCTGATTCTGGAGGGGTGCTTTTCAGATCAGGCGGTCCAGACCAGGGGTTCGTTTTTCTCCCAGAACTGCTGCGTCAGCTCTGCTCCTCTCTCCCAGCTCTGCTCCTCTCTCCCAGTTCTGCCAGTGCTTGTAGCCTGCAGACTGTACCCAGTGCTCTAGTATCATGGTTATTGCATTGGCTCTGCTGCTCAGAGGTTTGCAGGTTTGATTCCCAGGCTGAAAAAAAAGTATGCTGTGTAACTCCCTGCAGGTAAGAATCTGCTAAGTACACATGCAGATGTGGACATGGAAGAAGGACCTGGCAGCCCCCCAGTCGTAGAGCCACCCAGACAAAATGCATGGCTGGATTTTTATTAAGAGTGATTTATTATGCTTTATTTAATTAATCCTGTCCGCGGGAGGAGGATCCCCGCGGTTTTATGGGGCCTTATCTCCATTCGGGAAGCGCTCAGGTGTGGCCCCGCCTAAGCGTTCCGATAATTATGATGTCATTTGCTCTCTCTTCGGCTCCGGCTCCTGCCTCCCTGATAATTGAATCTGTTCCACTTGGCGCTCGCCGTTTCCGGGACGCGCCTGTCCTCAGCACCGGGAGGTAGCCGCGGCGGCGGTACGGCAGGGGTACGGCGGGGGTGCAGGTGCCCGTGGCCCGGACGGCGCGCTCACCTTAACGGGCGTGCGGCCGTCCTGAGCCTCGCTCCCCTTTCCTCCAGAGCTCTTCATTAGTCATAATGAGGGTGAACAGGGTCAGGCCCCCCTTACTCTCGCTTTGAGGATGAGGAGCCCCACAGAGCACAAAGACCACTCCTACAACCTTTACAGGAACTTAATGTGCTTCTAACATGTTGAAATAAAATATGTTTTCAAGATCAAAAAAGATATTTCACTGCGTCAAAATATATGGCCTGTGCGGACAATATTGCTTTTGTAAAGAAAAACAAGCTGTGTATATATATTTAATACATTACTGTGAAATATTTTTTGTCGTATTTAAATGCATAGTGCGTACACCGGCAGTTTGCTGCATTCGGCGGGGATGCTGCCAGGGACAGGAGCCCCGATGGGCTGTATTGCTCTTGCATCCCCCATGCAGGGAATCTTCATATTGACCTCCCGCCTTAATGAAGCTATCTATATGTAAAGAAAGCATTCTTCTCTTCATCACTGGGAAAAATGCCACTGACGGGAGCGTGGCAGAATGATCAAACATGACAGTGCCGACGCATCATTGAGCCATTCTTCTGCCTAAATCCAGTCATGGCTAACAACACAGAGCTTACAGAAAAGAATAATATTCAGACTGCTTGCCTACAGATACCCAGGGTCGTCAAACGCACGATACGTCAGGCTTAATTATCTCAGCTAGGTAATTAGCCACGTGCATTAATAACTACAGATTCTTCAATGCATATTTCAGTAAAAAATTAATAGGAATTAATGGGGGCATAACATAAGCGTAATATAAAATGAAGAAAAATTCCAGGCTTCAGTGGAGATTAATAATTAGCAAAAAATTTTCAAACTGGCATCAAACTGGGAAACTGATTAAGCAGCCGAGGATGGCGGGTTAGCGGATCGCTGCGTGTTCACAGCAGGGCGCCTCAGAGCTGGGAATCACACCTGCGTGCCTGTGTTCCTGCGTACCTGCGTACCTGTGTACCTGCGTACCTGCGTACCTGTGTACCTGCGTACTTGTGTACCTGTGTACCTGCGTACCTGCGTGCCTGCGTACCTGTGTACCTGCGTACCTGCGTACCTGCGTACCTGCGTACCTGTGTACCTGCGTACCTGCGTACCTGCGTACCTGCGTACCTGCGTACCTGTGTACCTGCGTACCTGCGTACCTGCGTACCTGCGTACTTGTGTACCTGCATACCTGTGTACCTGCATACCTGTGCTCCTGTGCGTGGATAAGAACAGAGCGGAGGTGCGGTTGGGTTAGCGCGACTGCCGGCTCCATCGTGCGGAGAAACGGCAGGAGCAGGAGCCGGCGGTTTGACAGCCTTTGTACTCCCCCCCCCCCCAAACCCCCACTCCCGCTCCCGTAGATTAGTGTCAGTTTGCTTCTGAGCGGCGCTAATTGTCTCGGTTAGCTTCCATTCACGGTTCAGGACCCGCTGCTCTTTAATTGTGCTGTGTGACCGCGGGTCGTCACCGCAGGGCGTCGTGGTTCGTGACGCGTCCCTTTGACCCCTGGCTGCGCTATCCGTGACAGCGGACCCGGCTTTCCACGCGCCCCCGTTGACGGGAGTACAAAAGACAACCCAGCCCCCCGCCCCCCCCCGCCCATCTCCCCTGAATCAGCGTCAGCTTTGTTGGAGGTGACTTTAAACAAACTGCAGAAAATCGATGGATGCGTCGGTCTGTGTGAATGTTAAGCACAGCGCCTGTATGGCACTGAGCCCCGCCCACGCGCGAGCCAGTCCCCGGGTCCAGGCCTGGGCTTGCGGCCTGACCTGCATGCTGAAGTGATGGGAATACTTTTGTTATGAAGGGCCTTGCTCCTGTTGAACATCTCTCTCTCTCTCTCACTCTCACACACTCACACAAACACACACACTCTCTCGCGCACACACTCACACACACATACACACACACACACTCTCACACACACCCAGTCAGTCAATCACTCATTCACTCACACACACTCACACACATACACACCCACCCACCCTTGGCACCAGAGCTGGCCTGTCTTTGCATGTCTGGCTCCTGTGATGATTTCCATTCCATGGCTTGTAAATCATTCCCCAGAATTCCCAGTCTCCAATTCCCTCTTTCTCTGAAGACCCGGGGTGGTCCGGGCCGTGGAAGTCTTGTGCTTGTGACCTTGAATATTCATGCAGACTGCACGCGTGTGCTTATATCTGCATGTATATATTCATGTACATGCATATGTGTGTTTATGCTTGTGTTCATATGTATGAGTGTGTCCCGCTGGTGTGATTGGTTCGCCTGGTTGAGCATGCCGGTCCCCAGAGGCCAGCGGTAAAGGAGCGCGTTTAACAGCATTGGCGGGAACATGACTCAGAGAGCGTGCTTTAAACAGCGCGGGTGTGTGTGTGACCGCCGGACGGTAATGGCGGGAAAATGCACGTTAAAGGGGGCGGGGGTGTTGGGGGAGGGGGGGTGGAGGGTAAGGGGGTGCTGTGGTGGGTTACTGCCAGCATCCCACTGAAACCTAGCTTGGGGGACGTTTGTTTAGGGCAGGGCTGTTACCGTAGGACTCCCTAAACCAGGGCTGCCCGCCCCTATACCAGGACATTCACCGTCCTGTACGTTTTCATTTCAACCCTTATTTGGCCTGATTCTGCTAATCAGCAGCTCAATGAGATCTCTCTGCTGTTGAATGAGGTGTGCTTTGTTAGGTTGGGAGTAAAAACCTACAGGACAGTAGCTCTCCAGGAACAGGGTTGAGCAGGCCTGGTCTGGGGAGTCCTACTGTTACAGTCCTTTGTGCACCACAAAGTAAGTGTGAATTATTTGTGGTGGGAAAAACAAAGCTGAAGGGCATAGTGACCCAGGGGGCAAGGGCAGGGGGGTGTCTGAGGGTTAAAGCCCCCCTCACCCCCCTGCTACTCACATTTGAGAGAAGGTCAGCCTCTGAGCTTTGTCCCGTGGAAGAGAGGGAGAGACATTCGAGTGAAATAAAGGCACACTGAAAAGGCCAACATGCTATCTTTGAATCTATTTATTTTATCATTTCCCATTGTGAAACTTATTGTTAGTATTTGTGGCGGTCTGGGGCCAGGTGAGTGGGCACACACACCTGGGTTGGCATTGGCGAATCTGCTCAGGGTTTAATGGTAAAGGCGTGCTCACTCTCCACAGTGGGAGCAGAGACTGGGAAACTGCATGGAGAGAGAGAGTGAGAGAGTGAGAACAGAGCTGACAAGCTGAGGAACTGAAAAGCTAAACAGCTAAATGGCAGACATGTTGTAAAGCTTTCACTGTGTTCAGGTTATTTTGTCTTCATTATTTTGGTTTATTGTTTTTAGTCTGAGCCCATGTGGGGGAATGGTGAAGATCTGCGTGTATTGGTTTTTTTTTAGTGGACCCACTCTCTCTCTCTTTCTCTCTTTCAAATACAATGCCGGTGAAACCAGAATTGCCAGTGCTTCCTGTGACCATCAATTGTGTCCCTCCCAGGAGTGTCACCTGGCGCGTGACAATATTATTACGATGATATTTCATTATGAGTGACTGCGGTCCTATTCTATTCAATTCAGTAGAACTTTATATATCCCATAAGGGCCAATTAGGTTGGAGAAAGCAAGATGGTTTGTGCAGACACAGAACACATACAACAACACATAAACAACAAGACTACACGCTGGCATCTTAGTTATGACAGGAAATCCAGATGACATCACTGCAGCACACTTCTGTCAGAAATGATTTATTATAATAGATCTACTGCACTACATTTGTACTTACATATGTATGGTTATGATTGTTGTGTTCAGTTTACAAAGTTTTGTTTTTTTCAGTCATTACCGTTTATGCTTTGGCAGTACACTGGGCGTCGTGTAGTATAATGGGTATGGAACAGGTCTTGTAACCTAAAGGTCACAGGTTCAATTCCCTGGTAGGACACTGCTGTTGTACCCTTAAGCAAGGTACTTAACCTGCATTGCTTCAGTATATCCAGCTGTATAAATGGATGCAATGTAAATGCGATGTAAGTCGCTCTGGATAAGAGCGTCTGCTAAATGCCTGTAATGTAATGTACACCTTTTGCATACCAATAAATACCTTGAATTGTATTAAGGAGTAAAAGCGACATGTGAAGAGAGGGAAATGATGTGTGAGAGAGGGGGATTTAAATGGTGAGAGAGAGATAAAGAAAGGGCGACTAAGCCGGTGAGAAGTCATTTCCAGAAAGTGATACGGAGGACAGAGCAGGGGAGTTATTTTCGATGTGAGGCCGTGCCCAAAATCACCCTGCCGTGGGAGACGTAAGACTGCGCTGCTCGCTGCCCATTTGTAAAAGCATGCAACGAGTCCCCTTCCAAAAACAGAACATGGAAATTCAGGCTAATCTCTTACAGGTGCTCCGATTTTCCACAGAGAGAGAGAGAGAGAGAGAGAGAGAGGAACATAGTTTCAATGCTCTGTGTATTTCATCATATCTAGTGGCACCAACACAAAAAATAAAAAACCCAGATGAGACTGTTTATGGAAAAGAACAACTTCTGAAGTCTTTGCAAACTTTCTAACTTTTTTTTGTTGTTGCTTGTTTACGGGCTTTCCACAGCTCGAGCTGCCCTGTCAGATGGGAAAGATTAGAACTCTGCACGACTGATGGGACAGCACACACTTCGCCTGCAGTGCTTCTCCCTTTACTTTCCTTCTGTTTTATTTTAGGGGCGGCTAAAGTTTCATCCTAGCGCTGTAGATCCAGTCCCTCTGTTTTGTATGCATCATTGGTGCTACATTTGCATCCGTTTTAATGCGCCTCAGTGGAAATTTGCCGGGATTTTCGGAATACATTTCAGTTCATTTCCAGGGGGCTTCTTTTTTTTTTCTCGATTTGACGCGTTTCTGCGGACGATGGTTCGTATAAATGTTTTAACGCCATTTTGAAACGCGTCGTAATGCGGCTTTTAATTCAGGCAGGGCTGGCGCCTTCTGCGCTCAGCCAGAGCGCTTCTCTTTGATGGCGAAAGTGCAGACCGAAGCAATTCTGTGGAGCTGTGCTCCGGGCTCTTTTTTTTTTTTTTTTTGTACCACAGAAAATTAATATCAACAAGGACTTTGTCGCCATACTTTCTCCGGCAGTAAATACAAAGAAATGGTTCATTAGTAATCAGGTCTAACTGGCGCACGCCATCAACGAACTGCATGAATGTAGCGGCTCACGGGCTGGAGTTCTGGCTGAGCAGTGGAATTGTGATAGGCCCCCAGAACTGTAAAACCCTTCTGTACTCGCCAGTATGTTTTTACCACCCTCACAATATCAAATACATTTTTATAGTGAGCCCCATTTGTTGTCAAGTGTGTGTTCATTTCTGTTACAAATTTCTATAACATATTTTTTGTATGTTGTAATAATAATAATAATAATAATAATAATATTTGGGGCTGGCCGGTTGTGTATGTGGGGGGTGGGATAGGGGTTAGGCCAGCTAGGGACTGTTGTCATACAACATGTAAAATGTTATATTGAAATAAATGCGATTTGGATTGATTTTTTGCGTGAGAGGATGTTTGACCAAGGCTCTAGCTGATGGAACATGTGATTAAGTTTTCATGCTGTAGAGTGTGCTTTATGCAGTACTGCGTCTGTAGTGTGTGTTATAAGCAGTACTGCGTCTGTAGTGTGTGTTATAAGCAGTACTGTTTGAGTGTGTTTATAAGCTGGCAGTGTGTTTATGCGTCTGTGGTGTGTGTGTTATAAGCAGTACTGTGTGTGTAGTGTGTGTTATAAGCTGTAGTGTGTTTTAAGCAGTACTGTGTCTGTGGTGTGTGTTATAAGCAGTACTGTGTGTGTAGTGTGTGTTAAAAGCTGTAGTGTGTGTAGTGTGTGTTATAAGCAGTACTGTGTGTGTAGTGTGTGTTATAAGCTGTAGTGTGTGTAGTGTGTGTTATAAGCAGTACTGTGTGTCTGTAGTGTGTGTTATAAGCTGTAGTGTGTTTTAAGCAGTACTGTGTGTGGTGTGTGTTATAAGCAGTACTGTGTCTGTAGTGTGTGTTATAAGCAGTACTGTGTGTGTAGTGTGTGTTATAAGCAGTACTGTGTGTGTAGTGTGCTATAAGCAGTATTGTGTCTGTAGTGTGTGTTATAAGCAGTGCTGTGTCTGTATGTGTGTTATAAGCAGACGGTGTAGTGTGTGTTATAAGCTGTAGTGTGTGTAGTGTGTGTTATAAACAGTACTGTGTGTCTGTAGTGTGTGTTATAAGCAGTACTGCGTCTGTAGTGTATGTTATAAGCAGTACTGCGTCTGTAGTGTGTGTTATAAGCAGTACTGTGTGTGTAGTGTGTGTTATAAGCAGTACTGTGTGTAGTGTGTGTTATAAGCAGTACTGTGTGTGTAGTGGGCTGTGGCTTTGGGGCTTTAGCCTGACCTGAAAAGGGGAGGGAATTGGAGATGATAGGTATTTAAATCCATCTCGCCCTGTGTTTCCACTGGACCTTGTCTCATTAGCTTAGTAGCGCTGAGTTCTTCCTACTCCCTTATGAGAGAGCTGTATGCTGTCAAAGACATACACTCACACACACACACACACACACACATGCATGACACATGCACCCCACACACACTACGCACCACACACACACGCTACGCACCCACACACACACAGACAAACACGTACGCGCACACACACACACACACACACCTATACTCAGAGAGAGTGAACCGTTCTCCCAGGAGTCTTCAGTGTAGGAGGCTGCTGGGAGGAAGTGGGTGGGGCGGGGCAGGGGCGGGGCCAGAGAGGCCTGCAGGGTAATTGGACAGGAAGTACTCTCTCACATGAAGAAATGCTTCACATCGGTCTACTTGACTGCAGCGACGGCATGCTGGCATACCTGTACAGAGCTGTGCATGGTGAGGCGCAGGGTGTCGTGTGGTGGCTGGAGGGGTGTGGGGGCGTTGGGCGTGGATGGCGATGTGGGGTGTGTTGTGGTGGGGGGTTGGGGGTGTTGGCGTGGATGCGATGGGGGGGTTGGACATGGATGGCGATGTGGGGTGTGTTTGGTGGGGGGGGGGTGGGGGGGTTGGACGTGGATGGCGATGTGGGGTGTGTTTGGGGGGGGGGGTGGGGGTGTTGGACTGGATGGCGATGTGGGGTGTGTTTGTGGGGGGGTGGGGGTGTTGGCTGGGATGGCGATGTGGGGTGTGTTTGGTGGTGGGGGGTGGAGGGTGGAGGGTGTGTGGGAGCGGGCGATCTGCGTTTTACCCTTGGAGCACCGCAGGAGAAATCAGCACAGCGGGGCCGAGCTGGAAGCCGCTGTGGCCTGAGGCGCTTTGTGGAGACCACCCTCACCCCCCCAGAGACGGCAAGAGAGGGGCCCGAGAGCGTACGCGTTTAACCGATTAACCCCCTCCCCCACACGGCCCAAGGGAGGGGGGACAGAGAGGTTTGGGGGGGGGGGGGGGAGATGCGGACCAGGCGGTAATTGCCCAACTGGGACTGGGGTGCGTTTGAAGAATCAAGGGAGTGGACATCAAAAAAAATGGGTGGAGATTTAGGGAGTTGGAGTTGAAGGGGGAAAGGGGGAAAGGGGGAAAGGGGAAGGGGCGGGTCTTTAAATGACATTTTTGCTCTCATATGAAAAGGCTTTCAGATGTCTTAATGAATGCTCCCCATTGGAATCATCTGGATCTCTCTCTCTCCCTCTCTCTCTCCCTTTGCCTCTCCCGCTCCTCTTTCTTCATCTCGTTCTTCTCTGATGTTTTGAAAGGGATGGAACGCCAGGGGCTTCCCGTAAATACCCCAGGGGCAGAGGTATGAGACCCTCACGGGCAGATCTTTATTCATGAGGGGTTCTTCACAGATGGTGTTCCAGATGAAGGCCCGGATCCCGCTCTCTGTAGCTCCAGAGTTTCAGGCCTGGGGAGTTCGGCTGCCCCTCCTCAGGGACGCCAGCGTCCCGCACTGCAAAGTGTCCCGTGCACTCTGACAGAGTACACACGAGTACAGCCGGGACCATGTGCACTCTGTAAGAGTAACCCTAACCCTAACCCTAACACCAAACGCTTTGCGGTGCAGAACGCCCATCCTTCCTTCCTTCACCTGGCCTTATAGAGCACAGGCAGGTGAAAGCAAGATGGCGGAAACCTCGCCAATAAATCACTTCACTTCAGGAGTGATAGAGAACGCGAGGAGAGGACGCAGCTTCGTAGCATTTGGGCCTGGGCCCCATGTAACGTGTGTGAGTGTGTATATACGCAACATATACAGTATGTATGTGTGTATGTGTGCGTACACAGTGCAGGCCATAAGCATTTGGACATTTTGCTGTTTTGGCTCTGTACGCCAGCACGCTGGAGTCAAAGTGAAACAGTGAGGTTAAAGTGCAGAAGGTCAGCTTTACTTTGTGGGTATTTACATCGATCTGAGGTGAACTGTGTAGGAATCGCAGCCCTTCATATACATAGTCCCCCCCATACTCTTACGTTCTCCACAGATTTGACTGAATTGGGTTGAGCGCCTCAAGGTGAGTTTGACCTCACTTCTGTAGTCTCTGCTTCCACCTGCTCATTTGATGCTGTGGCGTCAAACTCTGCCCCTCTTTCCCCAAACCAACCCCCCCCCCCTCCTCCCCGTGGCCCCCGCCCCAGATATCGTGGGCGTGGCCTCAACCTGGGCGCCATCGGAGAGCGCGGGTCCCGCCGCCGCACACGGAAGGCGGCGCATTCTGGATGCAATCCGGGCCGGGCCCAGGGGTCAGCCACGCCGGGCCTTGATTGACAGTCTAATTACCCAGTACAGCGATGCCAGCCCTCGGCTGTAACTGCGGCTAATGGGATCGGCGGCGGGGTGGCGGAGGCGGGGGGGCGGGCGGTTGGGTGTGGGGGTGTTCGTCCTCCCGTCGTCCCCGCTCACGCACTGGCGGGGGGGGGGGGGGGGCTCTGCGTATTTACACATCGGAAATGAGCAAGCAGCCCGCCCCGGCAATCAGAGGTGAGGTTTGGGTGAAGGAGAAGGAATGAGTGCATGGAGAGAGTGGTAATGGGGGAGAGAGAGAGGACAGAATGGAGAAGGGAAGAGAGGGAGGGAGAACATAGAGAAAGAGAGGGAGAGAGTGGGAATGGGGAGAGAGAGAGGACAGAATGGAGAAGGGAAGAGAGGGAGGGAGAACATAGAGAGAGAGAGGGAGAGAGTGGGAATGGGGGAGAGAGAGGGACAGAATGGAGAAGGGAAGGGAGGGAGGGAGAACATAGAGAGAGAGAGAGGGAGTGAGTGGGAATGGGGGAGAGAGAGAAGAGAGAATGGAGAGGGAGAGAGAGGGATCGAGAGGGGGAGGGAGGGAGGGAGAAGAGCAAGAGCGAGAGAAGGAAGGAGAAAAGAGAATGAGAGAGAGAGAGTGAGAAAGAGGGAGAGTCACACAGAGAGGAAGCAGAGAGAGTGAGGGAGAGAGATGAAGAAGACTCGAGCTGTGATGGGATGAGATGAAGGAGTGGCCTGTGATTGACTGGCGTCTGGGGCTTTCTTATTTGTTCTAATCCAGCGGGGGGAGGCGGAGACAGCGGAGAGAGTCCTCAGGCAAGGACGTGAAACAGGAATGTGATTTTTCCCTGATCAATCTGGGAAAAACAGTATTTTAAGACCCTAAACCACTGCAGAAAACTTAAATCAAGTGTTAAATCAACTTTGGCAAAGTTGATAGGAGCCCATTAGGGACGGAATGTGGTCTCAGATTTAAACACTACACGTGTTACGCTGTGTTTCTGGGGGACACTTGTGTTCAGATTTCTGTTGAGAATTCCCTCCTGCTACCCAGCTCTGAGAAAATGCAGAAAAGCCCGTGTGTGCTCATGGCAAACCTAAGTCTTCCGCACTGAGTTATTTAGGCTCTTAAAATCACTGTTTCCTGATCAATCAGGAAAAATCCCACCCCTGGTGTAGGGAGGGTGTTTTCTGCATGGAAAATGACCTACTCTAATAAAGAAAATGTGGCCTTCGACTGCAAACTCTAACTACTGCTAACTACAGGTATATTCGTTAAGAAACATCCATGCGCACCACCGTAATTACAGGTGGTGGGAAAAAGTCCGGAGTGCTGTACTGTATAATTTCCTGTGTCTGTGTTTGGGATCAGCGTGGAGGCGGTCTGTAGTGTCTGGAGAGCAGCCCACGCCTCCTGCAGGCTGTGAGGCGGGGGGGCCCGCTCTGCCGCTGCGGCGATTTTGGCGCTCAGTCAGAAGGGCTTCGTTTCCGCTACGCTGGTCATCGTCAGGGAGCCTCGCCCCTCGCCCACACCCCTGTGAAAAGCCGGCCCGGTGCTGGGGGAGGGGTGTCCTGCGTGGAGTAGAGGGACCGCCCCCCGTATCCCAGCACCCCAAAGCATTAGCACAGCGTTCCACTGGACAGTAGAGAACGGGAGGGGGTGTTGGACGCGGGGCTGTCACACACGCTCCTCGGGGTCTCTCTCTCTGCCTGAGCCTCGTGGGTTAACCAGCGCCCCCCCCCCCCCCCCACCCCCCACCGCCATCTGTGCACTCACCTGCGCAAGCCCACCTGGCTATCAGCCCATCTCATCCGTCTGTCTGTCTGCTCTTCCCATCCGGTCATCCCTCTGGCCTCTCTGTCCATCCATTTATCCATCCATCTGCCCTTCCCATCCGTCCGTTCCTGCACCCTTCCCGCCCTTCTTCACGTTGCTTCCTTTGTTCATGTCTGACCTGCTCAAACTCGTGTTCTCGGGACTTTAACTCTCGAGTTGCCGGTAAAATTTGAAAGTGGGTTTTAAAGTTCCCTATTCTAGGAAACTGTTACTCGGCAAAATGCACGATCATTTAAAAGAAGTAATTTGCTCTGATTGTTAACAAAAATAGTTGTTCCTTATTTCAACTCAGTCTGTGCAGCTGCTCGTCTGCAGTTTAGCACCACATTTGCCTTTGTCAGAGATGCATCGTCACACGTACACGGACACACACACACACACACACACACACATTCATACACTCACACGTACACAAACACACATTCATACGCTCACACGTTCACAAACACACAGACACACACACACACACACACACACACACACACACACACACACACAGCTCTGAGCCTGGCGGACGCTTCCTCTCGGGCAGTGCCGGAGGGGTCACAGTAAGAGACTGAGCCGATCTAAAGGAGTGATTAAAAGCACTCATCTGTGAAAAGAAACAAGGCCGCGGGACGCCTTGCTGAGCCCCCCCCACACCCCGCACTCCGCACCCCGCCCCCCCCGCGCCGGCTCTCTGTTGCGCTCTCAGACGTGACGTCTGCTCGCCCCGGCGCCGCTTCAAAAAGAGAGAGAGAGGCGCTCGTAAACCTGCCGCCGGATCAGCGGGGAAAAAAACCTCTCCCCGCCGCGACCCGCGACGACCTCTCGACCCCCGCCTCTGCGTCAGCGTCTGGGTCCTGTCTCCCAGAATCCTGTGCGGAAGGACTAGCCTGGTTCAGGCTCCGTCGGTCGGGCGGCTGCTCTCGGAACGCTCAGGAATGCTCTGGAATTCTCATTCAGGATCTGAGCAGCGTTCTCTGGAGTGACTGTGTCCAGCCAGCAGCCTTTTCATCAAACATCCACATTCCTGTTCGCTTTTTTTAAATTTTTTTAAAGATTTCCTCCCCTCTCAAGGCCATTTTCCCTCCCTCGCCTCCTTTGCATGTTTAACTTTTTCTTTCTTTTATTTATTTATTTTTTAAAGAAATGCCTCCCATTTCTCTCTGCTTCAGATGAATCCAGCAGGGACCTGGAGAAAGCATGCTCAGATTCTTCCTGCTGTCTTCCATTGCTGCGTAGCAGTGCTTGAATGTTTTCCTTATGTTCGTGTTTTCATTCGTGCGTCTTTGTTGCACGTGTAAACACGCGCTGCATATGCATAATTTTGTGATGTTTAGAAAGTTTGATGTCATCAAAAAATATCCCACGTCTGGCTTCTGTTCCAGTTTTGCTCTTTTGATGTGCAGTTCCAGGTCGTCTGTGTTCTGCCCGGTAACAAAGAAAAGGCGGGAAAAAAAATTAATAATTGGTCCTGTAATCGTTTACCCAATTATTTCCTCGTTAACGAGATGCTTTCATCCGAATGCCAGGAAGAATCAAACAAATGAGCTCTTCTGAGCTCTGACAGTTAAACAACATCTGCCTGGGCAGCGAATCGGGGATCGCGTTCATTAGTTAGCTCACGTGTGGGCACAGGCAAGGTCAAAGGTCAGTTACGGAATGCGGACGGTGAACCAATCACAGCGTTTTTTAAGTGCGCTCCGGCAGATGTCGTCGCGACGACGCTTGCGATTCTCGTCCCCGAGCGAGCAGCCCCTCTCAAACCTCAGCGCCGGTCGTTTCGCGCGCGGGACAAAGTGGCGCTTAAAAGCTCGCGCTCAGACCCGCGCTGAGCGGGACACTGCAGATGTGGGATGCGCCTTCCCCGTGTCTTCATCCCTCCGTCTTCCACCGTTTAACGCCGGCGGCTCCTGGTTATAAATCCCCCGTGTGCACAGATCCTCCTTCCGTTGGAGACCATTTTATTTTACCGTTATTCCCCCCTCCCCCCCCCCCGCTCAGGATGGGCCTCCTTAAACCACGTGGGGCATTCAGAGAGTTAACGTCTGACGTCTGAAAGGCTGAGGGGATCCTCCTCTTTTCCCCGCCTCCCTGCGCTCCTGTCTTTTTGTTTGTGGTCGCATAGCGGCCGTGACTCTCGTCTTTCAGATATGGAGCTGGATTAAAGGCTCGCAGGTATGCAGCTGGAGTAAAGGCTCGCAGGTATGCAGCTGGAGTAAAGGCTCGCAGGTATGCAGCTGGAGTAAAGGCTCGCAGGTATGCAGCTGGAGTAAAGGCTCGCAGGTATGCAGCTGGATTAAAGGCTCGCAGGTATGCAGCTGGATTAAAGGCTCGCAGGTATGCAGCTGGATTAAAGGCTCGCAGGTATGCAGCTGGATTAAAGGCTCGCAGGTATGCAGCTGGATTAAAGGCTCGCAGGTATGCAGCTGGATTAAAGGCTCGCAGTATGCAGCTGGATTAAAGGCTCGCAGGTATGCAGCTGGATTAAAGGCTCGCAGGTATGCAGCTGGATTAAAGGCTCGCAGGTATGCAGCTGGATTAAAGGCTCGCAGGTATGCATGCTGGATTAAAGGCTCGCAGGTATGCAGCTGGATTAAGGCTCGCAGGTATGCAGCTGGATTAAAGGCTCGCAGGTATGCAGCTGGATTAAAGGCTCGCAGGTATGCAGCTGGATTAAAGGCTCGCAGGTATGCAGCTGGATTAAAGGCTCGCAGGTATGCAGCTGGTAAAGGCTCGCAGGTATGCAGCTGGATTAAAGCTCGCAGGTATGCAGCTGGAGTAAAGGCTCGCAGGTATGCAGCTGGATTAAAGGCTCGCAGGTATGCAGCTGGAGTAAAGGCTCGCAGGTATGCAGCTGGATTAAAGGCTCGCAGGTATGCAGCTGGATTAAAGGCTCGCAGGTATGCAGCTGGATTAAAGGCTCGCAGGTATGGCAGCGGATTAAAGGCTCGCAGGTATGCAGCTGGATTAAAGGCTCGCAGGTATGCAGCTGGATTAAAGGCTCGCAGGTATGCAGCTGGATTAAAGGCTCGCAGGTATGCAGCTGGATTAAAGGCTCGCAGGTATGCAGCTGGATTAAGAGCTCGCAGGTATGCAGCTGGATTAAAGGCTCGCAGGTATGCAGCTGGATTAAAGGCTCGCAGGTATGCAGCTGGATTAAAGGCTCGCAGGTATGCAGCTGGATTAAAGGCTCGCAGGTATGCAGCTGGATAAAGGCTCGCAGGTATGCAGCTGGATTAAAGGCTCGCAGGTATGCAGCTGGATAAAGGCTCGCAGGTATGCAGCTGGATTAAAGCTCGCAGGTATGCAGCTGGAGTAAAGGCTCGCAGGTATGCAGCTGGATTAAAGGCTCGCAGGTATGCAGCTGGAGTAAAGGCTCGCAGGTATGCCAGCTGGATTAAAGGCTCGCAGGTATGCAGCTGGATAAAGGCTCGCAGGTATGCAGCTGGATTAAAGGCTCGCGAGGTATGCAGCTGGAGTAAAGGCTCGCAGGTATGCAGCTGGATTAAAGGCTCGCAGGTATGCAGCTGGATTAAAGGCTCGCAGGTATGCAGCTGGATTAAAGGCTCGCAGGTATGCAGCTGGATTAAAGGCTCGCAGGTATGCAGCTGGATTAAAGGCTCGCAGGTATGCAGCTGGATTAAAGGCTCGCAGGTATGCAGCTGGATTAAAGGCTCGCAGGTATGCAGCTGGATTAAAGGCTCGCAGGTATGCAGCTGGATTAAAGCTCGCAGGTATGCAGCTGGATTAAAGGCTCGCAGGTATGCAGCTGGATAAAGGCTCGCAGGTATGCAGCTGGATTAAAGGCTCGCAGGTATGCAGCTGGATTAAAGGCTCGCAGGTATGCAGCTGGATTAAAGGCTCGCAGGTATGCAGCTGGATTAAAGGCTCGCAGGTATGCAGCTGGATAAAGGCTCGCAGGTATGCAGCTGGATTAAAGGCTCGCAGGTATGCAGCTGGAGTAAAGGCTCGCAGGTATGCAGCTGGATTAAAGGCTCGCAGGTATGCAGCTGGATTAAAGGCTCGCAGGTATGCAGCTGGATTAAAGGCTCGCAGGTATGCAGCTGGAGTAAAGGCTCGCAGGTATGCAGCTGGATTAAAGGCTCGCAGGTATGCAGCTGGAGTAAAGGCTCGCAGGTATGCAGCTGGATTAAAGGCTCGCAGGTATGCAGCTGGATTAAAGGCTCGCAGGTATGCAGCTGGATTAAAGGCTCGCAGGTATGCAGCTGGATTAAAGGCTCGCAGGTATCGCTGGATTAAAGGCTCGCAGGTATGCAGCTGGATTAAAGGCTCGCAGGTATGCAGCTGGATTAAAGGCTCGCAGGTATGCAGCTGGATTAAAGGCTCGCAGGTATGCAGCTGGATTAAAGGCTCGCAGGTATGCAGCTGGATTAAAGGCTCGCAGGTATGCAGCTGGATTAAAGGCTCGCAGGTATGCAGCTGGATTAAAGGCTCGCAGGTATGCAGCTGGATTAAAGGCTCGCAGGTATGCAGCTGGATTAAGGCTCGCAGGTATGCAGCTGGATAAAGGCTCGCAGGTATGCAGCTGGATTAAAGGCTCGCAGGTATGCAGCTGGAATTAAAGGCTCGCAGGTATGCAGCTGGATTAAAGGCTCGCAGGTATGCAGCTGGAGTAAAGGCTCGCAGGTATGCAGCTGGATTAAAGGCTCGCAGGTATGCAGCTGGAGTAAAGGCTCGCAGGTATGCAGCTGGATTAAAGACTCGCAGGTATGCAGCTGGAGTAAAGGCTCGCAGGTATGCAGCTGGATTAAAGGCTCGCAGGTATGCAGCTGGAGTAAAGGCTCGCAGGTATGCAGCTGGATTAAAGGCTCGCAGGTATGCAGCTGGAGTAAAGGCTCGCAGGTATGCAGCTGGATTAAAGGCTCGCAGGTATGCAGCTGGATTAAAGGCTCGCAGGTATGCAGCTGGATTAAAGGCTCGCAGGTATGCAGCTGGATTAAAGGCTCGCAGGTATGCAGCTGGATTAAAGGCTCGCAGGTATGCAGCTGGATTAAAGGCTCGCAGGTATGCAGCTGGATTAAAGGCTCGCAGGTATGCAGCTGGATTAAAGGCTCGCAGGTATGCAGCTGGATTAAAGGCTCGCAGGTATGCAGCTGGATTAAAGGCTCGCAGGTATGCAGCTGGATTAAAGGCTCGCAGGTATGCAGCTGGATTAAAGACTCGCAGGTATGCAGCTGGAGTAAAGGCTCGCAGGTATGCAGCTGGATTAAAGGCTCGCAGGTATGCAGCTGGATTAAAGGCTCGCAGGTATGCAGCTGGATTAAAGGCTCGCAGGTATGCAGCTGGAGTAAAGGCTCGCCCGTTCTGAGTCATTCGTG
Organism: Anguilla rostrata; assembly: GCF_018555375.3. Classification (NCBI taxonomy): domain Eukaryota; kingdom Metazoa; phylum Chordata; class Actinopteri; order Anguilliformes; family Anguillidae; genus Anguilla; species Anguilla rostrata. Next base: position 33,715,231 of record NC_057946.1, on the reverse strand, counting down.
CTTCACAGCTCACCCCCCCCCCCCCCCCGTTTCATCCTAGACCCTCTCAGAAAGGAGGCGCTTTTATTAACGAGTTAAACGCTGGTACAGATGAGCCTCGTGACCTTTGCTTCTTACCGTGTGCTGGTAAGCTCACAGTGTGCTGGTGTTGCTCAGATACGGAGAACAGCACAGTGCATACTGAGGGGGACTCAGTCAGCGTTGTTGGCTGGGGAGGGGGACAGGGTGGGGGTGATGTGTGCAAATCTGTTTAATCCTCATTTTGTTGGGTTTGCTTTGCATTGGAGTTTCAGTAGCGAAAAGTAATGAGTGTGTCTGAACATAGGCGTGCAATGTGTGTGTGTGTGTGTGTGTGTGTGTGTGTGTGTGTGTGAGAAAATGTGAAATGGAATTATAGATGGAATGCAATACTTTAATTGACACTGTGACATATGTAATCCTTGATTTGTTTATTTTATTTGTGACTGAATGATAACCATCAGAAGACGTTGCCAGTAAGTTCTTATATGACATGCCAGGAACATTTTTTGTGGTTTTGACAGAACTTGCATGGAACAATAAATACGCTCCAAGACTGTTTGGACAAGGTTCTAGTCATATTGCAGACTCGAAACCAAACAGTAATCTGTCGAGAATGTTTTCCGACGTTCTTAAGAAGTGTCATGTCAGCTGCGTTAATTATGGGTGTTTTTAAATTGGTCGCGACTCAAGGCGCTCGCAGTCGGACAGCAGTCCTGAATCGCAGCAGATCCTCAGCAGCCCAGCGGAGTACCCCTCGGGCTGCAGTTGGGCCCGTTTCCCCGTCTCCCAGAATTCCTGCACGGCTGCTCGCGCTCGCATTGGTTGAGGTATGAGAGCGACTCAGGCGGGGGACGCTGAATCGATTTGCTAAACCAACTAAAATGATTTAAAGATAATTGATTGCTAGGAGACTGCACATCGGAGCTGAACAGCACGGACCGCACTTCTCCAAACTGCCTTTCAGCATGTCAGTGAGACAACCGCAGATTACACATCAGTTCATCTTCTGGCTTATATAAATCAAGCCGCAAATCTATTGTGTGCTTTTATTATAGGACAATGCCGGTCATTTGGTGGCTCCTGTCCAACAAGCATGGCTTTACTTACCTGACCGCAGCACAAGGGCTGTTTGATTCTGCGCTGCTATTCCGTCTGAGAGCCCCAGCGGCTGTTTGTGGGATTCCGGCCATGATTCCGTGATCCTGGAAAAACACGGGCCCCTGCTTTCGGCCGGAGCCCCGGAGAGACGTTCCCGGGAAAAAGCTTCCCGGTCGACGTGGACGTTCCCTGCTCTGCTGCGCCCGTCCGCGCGTTTCCCACAAACGGGCCCAGGCATCTGTCTGCCCTCAGCTTCAGGACTGTGGCAGAATTGCGTGGGTCGGTCCTGTGCGTTAGCGTTCCGCCGCGCGGTTCGCGAGGCGTGAGGTTTGGGCGGGAGCCGCGGGCGTTCGCTCTTCGCCTGGCACCAACCCGCCGACTCCAGCTGCGTCGCGCGGCGTTGGCGAGCGGCACGCCGTCTCCGTGCCCGCCCGCCAGTCTTTCACGGGTTCCGGAAGAAACGCGCGCGTCTTCCACGCAATTAGCGGCCTTCCTAGCGCGATTACACGGAGCGATCGAGACTCAGACCGCGAGGGAAAGGCGTTCGTCACGCAGCAGCGCGCGCAGCAGCATCTCAGCGGATGGTGTGTCTGCGTTGTGAACGGAGCCGTCTGTTCGGCGGGCGGTTTGAGAAGCGTGCGGGAAGCTGCGTGCGGGAGGCTGTGTGCGGGAGGCTGTGTGCGGGAGGCTGTGTGTGGGAGGCTGGGTGCGGGAGGCTGTGTGAGGGAGGCTGCGTGCGGGAGGTTGTGTGCGGGAGGCTGTGTGCGGGAGGCTGTGTGCGGGAGGCTGTGTGGGGGAGGCTGTGTGCGGGAGGCTGTGTGCGGGAGGCTGGGTGCGGGAGGCTGTGTGTGGGAGGCTGGGTGCGGGAGGCTGTGTGTGGGAGGCTGGGTGCGGGAGGCTGTGTGGTGGCTGGGTGCGGAGGCTGGTGCGGAGTGTGCGGGAGGCTGGGTGCGGGAGGCTGGTGTGCGGAGGCTGGGTGCGGGAGGCTGTTGTGCGGGAGGCTGTGTGTGGGAGGCTGTGCGGGAGGCTGTGTGGGGAGGCTGGTGCGGGAGCTGTGTGGGAGGCTGTGTGGGGAGGCTGGTGGGAGGCTGTGTGTGGGAGGCTGTGTGTGGGAGGCTGTGTGCGGGAGGCTGGGTGCGGGAGGCTGCGTGCGGGTCTGAAACGGCGTGTGACATTTTCAGGGACACGTGGGGTTCCTCTTAAGGTGCCCGGAAAGGTCTGGAGCGGTTCTCTTAATTGCTTCTAATTCTCCTTCACCCCATTCGCCCATTTCCCCTTTGGATTCAGTATTTATTGTGCGTGAGTGTGTGCATTTCTGTGTGTGTGTGTCTGTGTCTGTGTTCGTGTGTGTGTGTGTGTGTCTGTGTTTATGCATGTGTGTATCTGTGTTTGAGTGTGTGTGTGTATGTGTGTGGATGTAATTGTGTGCGCACATGTGAGTGTATAAAAAATGCATGCATATGTGTGTGTGTGTCTGCATATGTGCGTGCATGCATGCCTGTGTGTGTGTGTGTGTTCACTTATGTAAGTGTGTGTTTGTTGGTTGGTACCTGGATGGGAGCTGACTGGATGCCAGTGAGAACTGCTGGTTTCATCTTCTCTAATTATGATGAGTTGTTGACCGTTGGGGTGAAATGGAGGGAAAGTGTCTAGCTGTAGATCCAGTGGAGTGCACAAAGACAGGGCTGAGCACGCTGAAAGCTGATCACGGGAGAGAGGGAACCAACCCAGACTGCCCTCCTGCTGTTATCTACTTCCTGTCTAGCAGGAAGTCGATAACCAAGTCTGATAACACCGTTTTTTTTCCATCAAAAGTCCTGTTTCTCTTAATTTTCTGAGCGAATGGAGGAGAGGTAGGACATCGCCACCTTTGCAGGAGAGAAACGACTTCACAGCGCTGCATATTGCAAAGCTGCCGGTCCAGCTGGGGTCGGTAATTTGTGTGAAGCTGGCCATTGGACATTTACATCGGATTCAGGGAATTGGATTTTAAAGCTTTTCACCGAAGCAAATTGTCTGAAGTTTTACATTTTTGAGAACTAAAGAACGTAGGGTGCGCGCACAAGTAAATTAAGTCTTTCAAAATTAAAGCTTACAATTTTTAATTTCAGTGTGCTCTTGCTGGCATACTTAAAGTTTTGGGAGGGCCTTTCTAAAAAGAAGATGGTAATGATGTAACAAACTGATAGTGGGTCAGATCACTTTCTGTCTTATGTGCTCACCTATTCTCCATGTCTTTATACAATAATATGAAATAAATATAAATGTGCTTGAAATAATTTAATGGAATAATTTAAGAATCAATTCTGACATCCATATGGATTCAGATGGATAAGAAATCATGTTTATTCAACAACCAAGGTTGAAAAAAATAGATCAATGAAAATCTGCTTTAAGTCATTTTCATTGGTGAAAATGGTACTTCACTGGAAAAATGCCAAATACTCAAGACTATGGATAGATATACTCTTACGTGAAAAAAGTGAAAAAATGCAAAAATCCTAAATGTATGCTTTTATATTTCAGTTGGAGGATGAATCCTCTTTATTCAGCAACCATGTTGAAATCAATGAATGAAAAAGTATATGAAGAAACTTTTTACCAGTGTCCAGAAATAAAAAAATTAAATAAAGTCTGTTCTTCTATTGGGCAAAATTGTGTCAGCAGACTTAAGTCAGCAGTTGAGTGAGAAACACAAGATGACTGTGTAACGCATTTGAACGGGCCTGGATGTGCTGTTGAAGTCTGCCAAGCTGGGCGCGTTCCCTTGCTGTAAAACCACGTATTTATGTTGGAGAGATTTATCGCATTCCAAGATGGAATGCTCTTTACGGACGACGCTCATTCATTTTTTTGGCCGAACGAAGGTATGTAGCACAGTAAAATATTTTGTGTCCATTTAGCTCACCAATGGAGGTTACTAGAGTCTGAGAGGGATCAAATTCACTCTCCTAGTGTAAAATGTACTATGTGAGAGTTGATTTAACACTAAAGATTTTGCTGTGTGGGTGGATCTTAGACCATTTAGAGGGTTGTGGAAAGGATCTCAAGAATATCTGATGATTAACAGGACTCTGATTTGGATTAAATAGCCCTCTATCCCTTCCCCCATTCCTTAAACATGAACAGTTCAGGAACTTTTTTATTTCAGCTGAGGATGATTCCCAGATTGAGGCTGGATGAGCTGAGCTCACGCTAGCCTGACGATGAGGAGTGAAAAACACACGATGAAGAGCTGCGCTCCGCCGTCAGAGTGGCCGTGCGATCACGGCGTGGAGCTGTGTCGGCTCGCGAGGTCATCTCTCTTAAGAGCCGTGACGCTTGTAACGCACGGAAGGGCCTTCCGGAACCGGCGCTCTGTCATCGAGCTGGCGCGGATGCCCGGGCTCTGAGATCGGCCCTCCCCCGGCGGGCGCCTTATCGGGGGGCGCAGAGCGTTATCGGGGGTCGCGCGTTCCCGCGAGCAGTAAGCGATGAGCTCCTCGGGCCGCCAGGCGCCGTTTGTTTCGCCGAGCTGTCGGCCGTGCGCTGGCCCCGCCCACTAATTAATGGCGAGCTTAAGAGCCGGAGGAGGAGAGGTCTGCCCCACCCCGACACCCAGACATGACACAACCGTCCCGTCTCACCCCGCCGTCAGACACACTCAGAGGGCTATTAATCCCGGACGAGACCCCCCACCCCCCCTCAGAGCCCTGTAGCCCTGCATTGGTACCGAGTCTGGGTGCGGGTGGTTGTGGGGGGGGGGGTGGAAGTGTGGATGCTGGAGGTGCTGTATTGCTCCCTATCACCCCTAGTGGCTGCTTGGTGGATGTGCGGTTCGGCTAGTGCGGTTCGGTTTCAATGGGCTGCATGTGAGGAGAGCTTCACCTTGCTTGTAGAAGCAATCGTTTTTTACGAGGACAGGTTGGGCCGTATCTCAGCAGGTGCAGTAATGGGAGCAGCATGCGGGCTTCCTGTTTCATTAGTGTCAATGGCCACGGTATCAGGCCCTGTGCAAAGCAGGTTCCCAGCGCACTGTTTAGAGTCTGTGCACAGGTGGACTGCACGGAGGTGTGTATGCCAGAGTCTGGATGTAGTCTGGAGGATTGTGTGTTGTGTGTATGGCTGGTGGATTGTGTGTTGTGTGTATGGCTGGTGGATTGTGTGTTGTGTGTATAGATGGTGTATTGTATGTTGTGGGTATAGCAGGTAGATTATGTGTTGTGTGTATGGCTGGTAGATTGTGTGTTGTGTGTACAGCAGATCTCTTCAGTGGCTGATTTCATTAGCACTCCCATGTCCTCCCAGGTGCCACACACTTAAACTGCCCACAATGCACTTCTCTGCACGGCCTTGTGCATCCGCCTCCTGGGCCTGTTGTGTGAACATCAGTCAGATTTTTTGCTCTTCTTCTCCCCCATTGACCTTCACTGAATCATTACATTACATTACATTACAGGCATTTGGCAGACGCACTTATCCAGAGCGACGTACAACAAAGTGTATAACCATAACCAGGAACAAGTGTGTCGAAAACCCTAGAGAGAAGTACCGGTCCAAGTGCAGGGAACAACCGCATAGTTCAACTTGGACCCTGAAGGATAAACTGATTAACACTAACACAAACGAGAACAGCAACAACGCAGTCTATGCAAAAATACAAGCAGTACGAACGAGGTGACATCATGCCACTTTTTAACCTTCAAACAGGAACACTAACACTGTCTCACACAGAGCTTCTAACACACTTACACACACACACACACATACAACTTTGCCTACACACACACACACACTCCCACACATACAGCCACACAGACACATTAAATCCCACCAAATAAATTCAGCCATCTTCTGAGGAAGGCATTGGTATTAGCGCGCCACACAGGTGTAGATTTTTTTACAGGGGCTGTGGTGGTGTTCTGGCTGTGAAGACAGTAAAGGAGCGAGGGAGGGAGAGATGGAGAGGAGCGGGAGGGAGAGAGAGATGGAGAGAGGGAGGGAGAGATGGAGAGGAGAGAGGGAGGGAGAGATGGAGAGGAGCGGAGAGGGAGAGAGAGGGAGGGAGAGATGGAGAGGAGCGGGAGAGAGAGGGAGAGAGAGGGAGGGAGAGATGGAGAGGAGAGGGAGGGAGAGATGGAGAAGAGCGGGAGGGAGAGATGGAGAGGAACGGGAGAGAGAGGGAGAGAGGGAGGGAGAGATGGAGAGGAGAGGGAGGGAGAGATGGAGAGATGGAGAGGAGCGGGAGAGTTCTTATCTCGTGATGTAAGCGCAGCGGCGTCGCGTTTGATCTCCCCGGCCGCAGATCTCCGCGGCGGCTGATTTGATTAGCGGCCCCGTCGCCGCGGTGCGCTGTCGGAGCGACGTGCGGTGGCGTGTTTGACACGCGCCAGCGCTCCACCTCGCGCTCCTTCATCACGCGCACCAAAGGAGCCGCTTCTCAGATCTGAACCAGGGGGGAGGCCCGGCCTTCCCAGCAGCCTCGCTGATCTGCCTCTGCCTCACAGCACCCTGGAATCCCATTAAGGAAGCGGTGCATGTACAGCGCGTCTATGGTCTGGATTTGGAGTTGCGCGATTCATTTCACATTAATTTACCTGCAAGCACAAAGCAGAGGGAGAGAGATTAACTCAGTGAATAAAGCGACAAGGAAGTCGTAAGAATAAGAGCAGGGAGTAAGATTCAGAGATGAATGAAGAGATTGGGAGTGAGAGAGAAAGGCTGAGAAAGAGAGATGCCATTTTTGTCTTTCCCCACTGTGAAGCACTCCACACACAGCCCATGATGCACTGGGCTGCGCAGTGTGAGCCACTAGTAATGGCCTAGCTGTTCAGATGGGTCTAAACGAGCGGGGGACGGGGGGGTTTGGGTGGCGGCGGGGGGGGGGGCATTGCCCCAGCGACAGACTTGTGTAAACAGATTAGCGTTCAGTGCGTCCCCGATCACAGTTGTGCCCGGCACCAGCCATCACTACCCACCAGTACCCCCCCCCCGGGCCCCCCGGTGATGAATTGCTGCAAATACCAGGAGCCGAGCCACGCTTGTCCTGATCAATCTTCTCCCTCTGTCGCCGTGGAAGTGCTCGCCGCCAGTAATTGCCAAACCCCTTGTTGTATGAAATAAGGGTCTTTCAGGGAAACCTGAACCCTCTCCCAGCCTCAATTTGCTACTTCGCTGCCCCCCGTCCACTCTGCTCCGCCACGCCCCGATCAGAGCTCCGCCTCTCCCAGGGAGAGAGGCCCGTCTGTGGGCTCGGGTCAGCAGCGCTTCCCCTTCCTATCGGTGAGACCGTGGATCTGAACATGGTTGCCCTGAGAAATGAATGGAATAAGAATTTTGTCTCTTCCTTGTGTGTGTGTGTGTGTGTATGCGTGCCTGTGTGTGTGTGTGTGTATATGTGTGTGTGTGTGCGTGGGGGGTCGTACAGAGAAAAGTCTGAGTGTGTTTGTATGTGTGATAGAGAGGGAGATGGTGAATCAGTGAGCAGTCTTATTCTTGCGTGTATACGTATGTGTGGATGTGCGAAAGAGAGAGCGAGCGCATTTAAAGGCTGATCTATAAATGGAGTTGGCACCGTGTGGTGAAAGAAATTTTCCCTCAGTTTGCTAGCGGACTCTAATTTAGGCTGAATGAGGGATGGGATGCTGCTGTACACCCTCAGCAGCCACACAGAAAGGCAACACTGCTCAAGTGCCATTTCTTGGAATTTAAACGCTTCAAGACGCTGCTTTCAAGATATTAACACTGGCTAATTGAAAGGGAATGCATGAATTTTAAAATGCCCTTTATTAAAACATGATTTCCAGCTTACTGTACATCCGCATCTCATCAGAAACAATTTGCATTAAATGAGTTTTTTTCCCCTTGCAACTACTCAGTTTTTCTTTTTAACAAAACACAAATTGTCCAAAAAAAAAGGAGAACTACTATCAAAGAAAAAAATATGAAAACAAAAAATACTTTAGATGATGAAGTACCAAAATGAAAGGGAATGCAGGTGGGGAATGTAATGTACCGTGTGACTACATTTTATTATCGGAAGATGCTCTTCGGTTCTTTGGCTTTTCCTGAAAGGTTTGATCGTTACTCCTGTCTTTTGCTGACCGTGCTCGCTCAGCTATGATTGGCCCAGATGTGTCATGTGACACGTGGCCGTTAAGCATAAAAGAGGAAATCGACAGGCATGCTCAGTGGAACACTGTTGGGTGGAACGCTGCTGCAGAACTGTGTGCTGACCATCCTTCAGCTGGCTGAGCAGCTGAGTGTTCGCTTGCCTTCTCAGGATCAAAAAAAGATGTGAACATCAGACTAAACTGGGATTAATGGTGTTTGATTAGCTTTCCGCAGAAACTGAGATTAATATTCATGGGGATTAGTCGTGCTATTTGGAGGACTGTGCCTCTGATGGGAACAGTTGGTAACGGGAGTTTGAATTAGGGTTGTTGTCATTTTTAAAGCCTTAATCTCCCTGCATGTGGGCAGAAAGAGGAAAAAAACTGGCAACCTTCTCCGGCTGGATAAGGAAGCCCGTAATGTCACCCTGGTGATCGGGGTGCCCAATATTGACTCAATCAAAGGAGACCACCTGTATTATAAAGAACAAAGCATTGTTTTTTGGCATCTTACAAAGATGCTTTTAAAGGGATAGCCTACTTCCTGGGTTGTAAAAATTATTTCTGGTATGTTTTTGATTGGCCTAGGTAGTCTTTATGTGCACTGAAGGATATTTAGGCATGTACAGAAGATTCGTTTGAGCCTTTACAGTGGCTGGTATTGGGGGGGGCATTTGTTGGTTTGCGATGAAAAGCTAGAAAATGCACTTCAGGTCCAAAGCAGCTTGTGCAGCACCGTTCAGCTCCTGCAGTTTCGTGTGCCAAGCAAAGTCTTCTGTCCTCTAGGATCTTGAGAATGTTCTGGAACAGGTTGTATCAGCGATTAACAAAGACATTGGTTTGGCACTTTGCCTGTTGGAAGATAAAGCTTTGAGCCTGGGGCCTTTAGGACAGATGTTCAGCTGATTGCAACCGTGTCTGAACTGATAATTAATAGCGGCATTTTTTTTTTTAGCCAAACAGCCGGAGCCTCAATTTTTTTGTTGACACACGAATCGCGGTTTTTACGACCGCCGTTAATTTAGCTCGAGGTAGTTAGCGTGACTTTGTTTTGAGTGGCTCGGTCTCTATCACAAGGGTGCAATTTCATAAAAAGGACACGCACACAAGCTGGCTCGATTCGAGCGGTCCTCGTCGATACCTGGCGGAATGCTCCCTGTTCCTCCTACTCCGACAGAGTGCTTTTGATCCCTATTAGAGCTGAATGAAAACACTTCACCGTGTCCAAACTCTCACCCGCTGCCAGCGATGCCAGCTAGGTCGATGAGGACCTCGATGAGCAGCGCACTCTATGGACTTTCTCATTTGCTTCCTCATTTCTCATTAGTTTTCTCCACTGGGTTGATTAATCCAAACAAAACATTTTGGTTTAGTTTTTGGAGTTTTGTGTTGGACTACTGCCCAGCGGTTTTGTGTGCGAGTTTTCTGTCGGCGTTTGTCCAGGTTGTTCTGACACGTGATCATTATAAGCAGCACGGTTCGGGAAGGCAGTTTTTGAGGTCTCCTTTCAAGCGGAGGTTTTGCTATGTGTGATGAATTGCTCCTTTTTTTTTCAGATGTGTCCCATGACATGGCTGGTGTAAACGCAGATGCGTACGCTTGGCTTACGAAGAGAATAGCAACTTTTTCAGCATGTGGAATTAGTGTGTATGATAACTATATGATAACTAACTCACTGCATAGAGTGAGCAGTCCAATGTGGCCTCATGTATGATAACTACATGATAACTAACTCAGCATAGAGCAAGCGTTCCAATGTGGCCTCATGTATGATAACTATATGATAACTAACTCACCGCATAGAGCAAGCGTTCCAATGTGGCCTCATGTATGATAACTACATGATAACTAACTCACCGCATAGAGTGAGCGGTCCAATGTGGCCTCATGTATGATAACTACATGATCACTAACTCACCGCATAGAGCGAGCGGTCCAATGTGGCCTCATGTATGATAACTATATGATAACTAACTCACACGCAATGTCATGTATGTAACTATGTGATAACTAACCACGCATAGGCAGCAGTCCAATGTGGCCTGCACAAAGCTCTATAAATAGACTTTAGAGTTCCATGTGTTATGAATTAAAGTGCTTTTATCTGCCATTTGCTGGGGAGATTTACAGACTAACCCTGCCCCAGTAATGCCACAGCTGTACATGCTGTGGAAGACATTTAGGGGAGGGGGAACACAGACGAGAATCTTTCTCTTTTTCATCCCTCTCTCTTTCCGATATCTCCGCCTGTAGCTCGCCCTGAGTTTTGAATGTCCTCTTCCAGGGCATCCACTTTGAGTGGCTGAGGAATACGATTGGCCATTTCAAATTGGGGAGGGGGCTGGGGGATTTAATGAAAACAATGAAGCTTCCGTCTCCTCCGCTCTCTGTGATTAAGGTTGAAGTGGCTCCTGGGACTCATAATGCAGGCTGGCGGGAGTCTTTGTGGCTGCACAACATCGTACCGTCAACTGTTGCCCCCGGCGCCGCTCGTTTGTGTCCGCCGTTTTTACCCCCCGCCTCGTTTCGCCCGCGGGGGGGTATCGCTGAAAACGGCCGCCGCAGCGGGAGGAGGATTCCGAACGCGCGGCATCGATTAACACCCGAGCGTGACCTTTCCCGCGCGCTCCTCCTCCTCCTCCTCCTCCTCCGCGGCTCGAGCCCTGCCCGCGCGGTCGATCGATCCCGTCTCTCTGGCGTGCGAGAGAGAGAACGCCTCGGGGGGGTGGGGGGGGGAGGGTATTGGGTGGGGGGGTTCTGGCGAATGCGGCGCGCCAGCCTTCCGTTTCCCGCTCTCCCTCAGACGGGCGTCACACAGGAAGCGCGTCAGCCTTGTTGGACACGACCAGGGCCGTGTTCTGCTTGCTGCTCATGAAGACCCACATCTTCTCGAACGCGGAGACCTTGGATTTCTGGAAGGAACAGAGGGATGGAGATGTTGGAGCGAGGGATGGAGAGAGGGATGGGAGGGCCTGGGCCGGGTGCAGGCTCAGTGTATACGGACGCGGTGCTCTGCGACTCTGCGCTGGGGACGTTGGGAGCGGTCTCCGCCCATTCGGCCAGGCCGCGGGAGGCAGAGCCGACGGACCTTCCAGCAGCCCTGGGGCTCCTGCACGGTTCTGCTAGCGGTCTGTTGTGGATCTGATTGGCTGGGCTGGACGCTCCTGTTAGCGGTCTGTTGTGGATCTGATTGGCTGGGCTGGACGCTCGTTAGCAGTCTGTTGTGGACATGATTGGCTGGGCTGCACGCTCCTGTTAGTGGTCTGTTGTGGATCTGATTGGCTGGGCTGGACGCTCCTGTTAGCGGTCTGTTGTGGATCTGATTGGCTGGGCTGGACGCTCCTGTTAGCGGTCTGTTGTGGATCTGATTGGTGGGAAGCTGCGTAATTCCCGCTGAAAATCGCACCCTTGACCCGCCCGCTGTTTCTGCTCGTAATCCCGTTGTAGGCGCAGGCTCAGGGTCACCGCCCGACCTTTGACCCCGTGACCTTTGACCCCTGTCGGCCTGTTAGTGGAAGGGAGGGCAGAGGAGGCGCGGCTCGGCGGGGCGTGTGGTGAGCTGCTCTGGAACGCGAGCCCTTATTTGGGTCAGACTGAGCTCAGGCAGGGGTGCGGAGAGGCTTTTCACACCTGTGCTACGCTCAGGTTCAGGTGCAGGTCCGCCGTTTCGACTATTTTAAAGTGCAGCCGCGTCTGGAGGAGAAACCAGGGCTGCCGTATGACTGTGACCCATTTTCAGGTAGAGCAAAGTCCCACCCCCCTCCCCCCCCAATGAATGATTCATGTCTTTTAAGCATAACTGTAATGTTGTGGAGGAATGTTAAAGAAAGAAGTTGTGAGGACATCCTGTGGTCAGGAATACAATGCCGACCTCGCTGACCTAAAGAGAAATACATCAACCGGACAATGCCGTCTCGATCCTTTGGGCAGCGCTGTTTGGATCAGTGCCCGTGGTCATTTCACTGCAGCTCTTCTTTGGTTCTGTACCTGGTGAGACATTAATGATTCTGGGCTGGGTTGTGGGGTGTAGATGCTGTGGCATTCCCTGACTCTCTGTGTTAAGACGACCCGACAGTCCCATTTCTCTTTGGCTTTGGATGGGGATCTTGGCCAGCGTTTCTCAGGTTCTGAGAGGTTTGAGGGATGTCAGGACTGGCTACCTGGACAAAATGCAGAGTCACAGGGCATAGTAGACAGAGGGCTCTGGATGAAGCGGATGTATCTCGATTCATTTTTTGACAAGGTTTAGGTTTGGTGACTTCCTGCTTTAGAGAGATAGCTCCTCTGTTGTTCAGTTGGCTTTGGGGCCTGGAGGAGAGACTGCATGTCTTGTTGCCTCGCTCCTTCTCTGTTCCTAATCGTGAATCAGACCGGTGTAAGCTGCCTGCTCTTTGTTTTTCTGGTGATGCGATGCGATGCATTGTGGCAGCCGCACGGCTGTCTGGAGACGCCTCGGCACGTTTGACACGCCGTGTGTGTGTGTGTGTGTGTGTGTGCGTGCCAGGGACTGCTGTGAGAGAGAGGGGGAAAAAAAGAAAACAAAAAGTGTAAATCACAAGTTCTGCCATAATACTTAAATCAACGCGTCGCAATAAACATCGTCTAACAGAATCAAAGTGACAACAAATGACGAGGGCGTGGATCTGGGCGAGAAATAAATCCTTCCAGCTTTTGAGAATTATTTGTATTTGAGTTGCCATTTTTTCTACCGATAGAAACCGCCCTCACCCCCCCCTCCCCACCCATCCATACTGCCCCAGCAGGTGAGCTGGGTAGGGGGTAGGCGTTGCCAGGCGAGTGTTGCTAGGCGACGCGCAAAACAGGCAGGGGGGAGCGAGTTGTACCTGCTTGTCTGATTTGGGCTCCATTATGGTGCCGGCGGGGGGGGGAGCTCCACTTGCAAGCGCCCGTCGGCATGCCGCCGCTCCGCAATCAGTGCCTTGTCGGCGGTGCCGCTGCGAGGAGGCGAGCGTGCAGGTGGAAGTCCCACGGTTACCGAGGCTACCGCGGGCCGCTCGCTGTTATTACACGCATTATGGTAATCATGGGCACTTTACCTGAGCGGGGATCAAATCTGGCCAGTAGGGATGTTGGGCCCTCTTAACTTAATGTCCCTCTGTGTGTGTGCCTGCCTTGTTGTTCATGATTGTTTGTGCGTGTGCTTGTGCGTGTGTGTGTGTGTGTGTGTGTGTGTGTGTGTGTTTGAAAGCCGTCTGAATTGAGCAAGGGAAGCCAGTCTTTTCTGAAAGGGACGGTGCTGGCTCGGGGGTTTGCTCAGGTCTGCTACAGAAACGACAGTGCCACCTAATCAAGGTCCTAACTGAAGACCATGACAGGCTGATTTGCTGAAGAGGAGAGGCATCTGAGGTTGCTTGTTGGGAAGGGTGACCAAGATTCTGCAACCCCGTATTAGGTGCACAGAAGAAGCATAATGATTGGCTCAGATCAGTGCTTCAGTGTCATCATGTATTAGCTCCACCTTTTTTTGTTTCATGAAGCTTCACTGTCCCATGCATATGTGTGTGCACGTGTGTGTGTGCGTGCGCGCGCGCGTGTGTGTGTGTGTCCTTGTGTGAATATGTGTGTTTGAGTGTGTATGTGTGTGTGAGCTGTGCATATGTGTGTGTGTAAGGAAGAGCATCTGTTCTTGTCTCCATATATTTTCTCATCTTACTCATTATGAAAAACCACTTCAAGTCTCCATGAAAAATGAACCAGTGGGCAGAACTAAGAAAAGATTTTTATCCCAGCATTCCCCCATCCTTCTTCCACACACACACACACACACACACACACATTCTCTCTCACACACACACCCTCTCTCTCACACATATGCACACACCCACATACGCATGCACACAGACACACACACACACACACACACTCTCTCTCTCTCTCTCTCTCACACATACACACACAAACACACTCACACATACACACACACACACACACTCTCTCTCTCTCTCACACATACACACACAAACACACTCACACATACACACACACACTCACACACACACTCTTTCGCTCTCTCTCTCTCTCTCACACCACACTCACACACACTCTCTCGCTCTCTCACACACACTCACACACACTCAACACACACAGAATGGCCGCAGGCAGACCGCATCACTTCCTCCCTGGTGCCGACGGGGCACTCCTGCGGCAGAAAAAAAATGAATAAGCGAAAGGATTTAATTCAATTCTTTTTCTCCCCTCTGCTTGTGTTTGGGGGAGATTTATTTCGTTTCTCGGGCCGTCGTCCCTGTCTCCTCCCCGTCCTGCTGCGCTCTGCTGAGAGCTGAGAGGCTGCATTGAGATGTCACGGGACCTCTCCTCCAAACCCGCGCCCCCTTTGGATCCCTGCCAGGTTTTTGTCGTCGAGGTGATAATGCCCGGTGATCGCTTGAGCGCTCCGTCGGGCGCGGGTGCTGTCATGTTTCGGAAACCGTGGCGACGTGGCGGAAATGAAGCCCTCGCCGTTGAGCTCAAAGAGGATCCTGCAGCCCTTCGTCCGTCTCTCCGGGCTATTCTATAACCCCCCAAACCCCCGCCCCTGACACACAGTCCCCCCCCCACCGTCCCTCTGCGACACACTACACTCCGGAGAGCGGAACTCGCCTTGATTATCGCTTTATAATAGGGAACAAGTCGCCTTCCAGTCCCCTGCACGGTATTGTAATGTCTGATGTGCGATGCTTTGATTGTGTTATCGCCAAAGCGGGGATAATCTTTATCGCGGCACAGAGTGTTCCCAGGCAGCCTCCGGATATCAGCGCCAATCTACGAACTTCTAAGCGATCTGGAGGAGCACTGCCGCCGCAGACGAGCGCTTCCAAGACGGCGTAATCAAAAACTGCCCACCCCCGGCCGCTGCCGACGGAGTCCTTCTTAAGACGTCTGTTCCGATGATACGGAATATTAAGACGGTATTCTTCAGCTGAAGCAGATGGAAACTTGTGTCGAACTGGAGGAGGAAACTTTGCTAAACTCGGTGTGAACCCCCGAAGCAGAATTGAATTGCCGCCGCTGACTTGGCGACTCGCTCGGTCGGAATGGAGTGTTGATGACCGGCAGAAAATGGCCTCTCGCACACGTTCCGTTGGCTGTTAGTGTTGTTTATTTCTGAGCGTAGGTCTCTCTCACACCACTGTCGTTCAGCCTCACAGACCCCTGCAGTTGTGGGTTTCTAAACTTACTAACCCCAGGCGGAAACCATGGATCCAGTTCTGCTCTTTTTCCCCCCCTCTCGTTTCCTCTGTCCGTTTCTCCCACTCTGGAATGGACGCTTTGCTACCCGCTCTAGTTTGGTCAGTGATTGTTTTACGCTGCAGTCTGTGTGGCATTATGGGAAAGAATAGGCCAGTTGCTGCCGAGGCGTCTTCCTGTATATCGTCTTGGCAGTTTTCCCTTGCCACTGCCTTCTTCTGGGGGTTTAGGCCAGGGTAAACTATGAAGGTTATTGCGACTAATATCTTTGTAAAATAAAAAATATATAATAAAATACATTTTGATTGATTGAGGAGAGGGACATCACTCATTGACAGTGACTGAGCGAGTGGTGACCCATAGACACTGGGCCTTATATGTATGTGTGCGTGTGTGTGTGTGGGTGTGCGTGTGTGTGTGTGTGTCTGTGTGTGCGTGTGTGTCTGTGTGTGGGTGTGCGTGTGTGTGTGTGCTGTGTGTTGTGGGGGTGTGTGTGTGTGTGATGTGCTGTGGTGTGTGTGTGTGTGCGTGTGGGTTAGCATGTGTGTGTGTGTGTGTGTGTAGGTTGTGTGGTGGTGTGTGTGTGTCGTGTGTGTGCTGTGTCTGTGTGGTGGTGGTGTGCTGTGTTTGTGTGTGGTCTGTGTCTGTGTGTGGTGTGGTGGTGTTGTGTGTGTGTGCTGTGTGTGTGGTGGCGTGTGTGTGGGTGTCGTGTTGTTGTGGTGGTGTGTGTGTGTGATGGTGTGTGTGTGTGTGGTGTGAGTGTGTGTGTGTGTATGTGTGCGTGTGTGCGTGGGTGTGTGTGTGTGTGTGTGTGTGCGTGTGTGTGTGTGTGTGTGCGTGTGTGTGTGTGTGCGTGTGTGTGTGTGTGGATGTGTTCATTCACATGTAGTGACTGTAACTCTATTTCTGCCTCCCTGCAGCTTGCCTTCTGCTCATCGATTCTGTCAAATATCAGCGAGGCTCTCGAATTTACGTGAACTGAAAATATTACAGCGCCTCCCTCAAAAGGCTACAGGGATTTAAATACCCCCTCATAGGTCAGATCCATGCCGGGGGGCACTTTGTCTTTCTCTGTTCGGTGTGATCCTCTCTCCCTCTCTTTCTCCCTTCCTCTCCCCCTCTTTAGCTCTATTGAGTTCTGAAGAAATCCCCCTGAAAGGCAACCAGACAGCTGATCTAATCAGCGGAAGAGAATCACTTTAAATGCCCACCACGAACGAGGGCACGACATCGCGCTGACCCCCCCGCCCCCGCCCCCCCCCCCCCCCGCTCTGTTCCCGCCCCAACGCCGGGGCCGCACCGACGCGAGAGGCAATTATTATCGAACGCTTGTGTCGGCCAGCGAGGTTCCATAATAACACGGTTAGACCAAAGGTTAATGCGTTGAATCTAATCCTCTTGTTTTTTTTTTTTCACCGAAGTCCGATCACGGGAAGGAAGGAAGGGCGGGGCGGGGGGGGGTTGGGGGGTTGGGGGGGTCGGGTGCGGGGGCTGGGGGCAGTACGTCTGTTTAATCGCGGGGCGATCAGACACGTTTGAATTAATTATTTGTCTTCATACGTTCACACATTCGGTGTCATACCTCATTTGGTGTAATCCCCCTCCTCTGTGCCCGCGGGTGCCGGTGGAAAGGTGCTCACGCAGACCTAATTAAGCACTTCTCCGATGTTAATTGCAAATTAGCTGCACGTCATTCGGCGTCTCGGGGAGCGGGGGGCGGAGTGTTGGGTGAGATCGACGCCGCCTTTTCCGCCACGGCTTTGGGCGACGGCGGTAAGGGATTGTACGCGACTCGCGCGGGGGGGGGGGGTGGGGGTTGGCGGGGGGGCTTTCAGATAATACCCCCCAAATCATACGGAGACACCCCCCCACCGGTCACCCCGCAGGAGCCCAGGAAAAGACGGGTTTGATTTGGCTCCGTGTTGAGGGAAAGGACAAACAGTGAAAGGCAGAATAAACGCGCTCGCTGCCCCTCTGGGGGGGTCCACCGTCCGGAGCGAATCAATGCCATTTTCTCTCTTTTACGCGGTCGAGTTTATTGATTTTTTTTTTTTTTTTTTCTCTTTTTTTTTTTTTTTTTTTACTGGGATACAGATGTTTACAATACAGGCTAGCAATTCCAGGTAAATGAATACACGGAGGATGCTTTTGCAAATCTTCCGCTCGTGCTGCATCGAGTCTGCGCTTTCTCGTTCGGCTATTTGCCTGTGATATTTGCGCTCTGTGTTTTCAGAGCTCCTGGCTTTTGTTCTTTTATAAATCAGTGTCATTTTGTTTCCTGAGGGGGTTGTTGCGGGCATGTGTGTTCTTTATTTTATGCAGACTCCCAATATTGCTGGGATTTCTCCCTTGTGAAATTGTAACATGTCAGTACATCAATATCTGGCACGGTGTCGACCCATTCATAATTATTGTACAGAACACGACGCATCGCATTTACTGTGGCCTGTCTGAAATGGCACTGATAAGTGTTCTAAATATGAACGCACAATTCCACAATGCACAATACTTCCGTGACACTGCGGTAGTAGCACGGTGTAGTGTAGTAGTATGTACAGGAGAATTATTCTGTTCACCGGACATTTTGACACATGTTCGTATGGCGTGTCCCGTGTTCTGTGTTTAAGAGGATCTTTTATCGTTCTCATAAATGCTGTTT